>NW_027369929.1:0-39395 GCF_046119375.1 Phyllobates terribilis
GCATTGTTTTGAGATTTCTAGTAGAGTCGGAGTCTACACTCGTGTTTCTATGATTGCATGTACTTAGGAGATGAAGTGATGATTTGACAACCACTGATGTCAAGTCTTCCATACTCGTTGAGATCGCCAAGTAGTTAGCTGCAGCTTACTCGAGGACGAGCAAGGTCTAAGTGTGGGGGTGTTTGATAGGCGGCATCTAGTATGGCGCAATAAGTGGTCGTTAGCATCATTTATAGGTGATTTGGCATGATTGTGGAGCATATTATCGTGATCCGGACCTCGCGGAGCAAAGGCGTTATTCACAAGGATTACAGACATTCAAAGAGAAGGTTGTCAAAGGGACGAAGCACGCTCGTCGCTCACACATAAAAGGACGCAGCCTCACAGGACTACAGAAGCCCTGGCGCGACCGCGGGCTAGGTGGCGCAACCGTTCCACTGATTGCAAGGAAGAATACCAAGTTCGGCCCAGACGCGACCTCGCCGCACACATGCATGACCGTGCCCATATTGGCCCGAGAAAGCTGCAAGTTCCCTCTTCCACTAAGATTCACCTTGGGATTTTTACTTACTTTCTGATGGTGCTCGGGTCGGGTCTTTTAGGATTAGTCTTCTATTGCTAGGTTAATAAATAGGGTTAAGAGTTTTTCCTCCACTCGATCTTGCACTTTTCTAGTTTTAGTTTTACGTTGTTTTAGAATGAGGGTAGGAGTAGTTCCATTTACTTTGTTCAACTTGTGGAAGCCAACATTATCCTCGTTCTTAATTATATTCTAGTTGTTTCATCTCTCTTGATCTTAATTGGTTATTGAATGTGATTTACCTGTCTCGCCTGATCAACTAGGTGTCTGAGTTGGAGAGTCTTATCATTAAGTCGCAAATCAATACATGACCTAGTCAGATTTGTCATTGTAGGGAGAGTTGATTATGTGTTAAATATCAACCTTGAGTCAATGGTATTGCATGCACCTATTTATTCCTGAGTTCATTGCTGCTTAATTATTAAATCTTGATAGTTTCAGGATTTGTAGTTAAGTAAGGGCTATTAGGACTAGTTGGACTATTAGCTATATAAGAACAGGGATTAGGACAACTATAGGATATAAAGATTAGGATGAACCCAATAGTAATTAAGAAGTCAATGATCACTCAATCATTCTGTTGTGTGGATACTTGTTGAGCGAAGTGCTTTCCCATTATTGTTTTCAAATAAATTGTTAGTTTAGTTGCATTAAATCAATTCCCCCCTTTTTGGTTACTGTTAAGTTGATTATATTAATTTCACAAGAACTGAATACCTGATTTCATGTGGGTCGACCCTTTCTTGCCACTCTGCTAGTTAGAGTAGCTGGTTAGAAATTATTATTTTGACTGGGCAAAACGACGCTCATCACACACTCACTCATCGGAAACCAATGCACATTCCTTCCCCAACACATGCACACTCAAGGCAAACCAATAAACACAAGAATGATAACAAACAATGCACATACAAGACAACACTTGTGCACAGTTATACCACATAAATATAGACTCACTCAATGCAGACCAATGCACACTCTTTCCAAAACAAACGCACTCAAGGCAAACAATGATAAGATATAATGCACACTCTCCGCAAACCAATGCACACTTTTCATAAAACACTACTAGAAAACAGCCTTTTGCTACGGATGTTAGCGACGAAATTCAATTCCGTCTCTAAGAGTGATAAATAGCGATGGATAGGGGCCCCGTTGCGAATGCTACTAAAAACAATGGCGACATAGATCCCGCAGGATTATTCCGTAACTAATCCGCCATTACTTAAGAGGGCAAAGGCCCGTCTAAATTTTTAAACGGATTAGCAATAGGTTTTGTAATTCGTCGCTAATCCGTACAACTTTTCCAGTTTTAGCAACGGATTCACCAAGTTTGTCGCTAGATTAAGAGATCCCCAGCTTTTGCAACATATTAGCGACGGATATTAGGATCCGTCGCTAATATGGAGAGTTGATTATGCTTTGTCCGTCGCTAATCCGTCTCCTTCTTTTTATGTGCGTCGATCTTCCTTTTCTAGGGAGATAACCTAATTTTGCTCCGTTCCCAAATTTCGCTCCTCTCTTCCGTCGCGCCTATCTTCTCTCCCCCTTGTGTTCTCTCTCCCTCCGTTCGTCTCTTTCCCGACCCGGTGTTCACATCTCCGGCCCCGGCGTGTTGTCTCCCTCCGTTCGAAATTCGCAAATAAACATTGATTTCTCTCCACAATCAGGCCACTGTAATTTTTATCTGTGTTGAATATTGTAGGTCGATTTGTTGTCTCCTTTTCATAATTTCTTTTTCATGTGCCATTCTCTCTGATTGATTCTGATTTTTCGATTCTCGTTTTGGTTTGTTAAATGGTAGGTTCTTGCAACAGAAGCAACTAGGTTTGCACGGAGGTGAGGGTTCAATGGCGGCCGAGGAAAAAGCGCCGTTGTTGGAAAAGGTGTACTACGAGAATTGTTCAGGCTATAGGATAGAAAAACGGAAGCAAACTCAACAATCTATTCCTTTCAAAACTCTATTTGCAGTATGGATAATTGTACTATCGACTCTCGAGTGGTACCTTTCTTTATCGCAAAGGCTATCTATCGCAGCATATTTTTGCTAACCCTCGCACACGAAAACGTGACGCTGGAAGCATCCTGCGGCGTAACGCTGGAAGTTGGAAGCGGCGTGACGGCAGAGGCGGACAAGAACGTCACGAAGAACCAAGCACAAGACGTGACGTCGTATGGAAGGCTCCGGTGTCGTGACGAGGTGTGCGGGTTATAACGTGACGGCATATTTAACAAGGAGCGTGACGATATGGCCTTTTTAATTATAGGAGGTGTTTTTGATGTTCGTAAGTATTTTTATTAGTTCTAAATGGTTATTTAAGCATTTTATACTATTTTTGACAAGAAAATCACATTAAATGATGGTGATAGGCTCGGTGGGTCTGTAAGGGTGTTCGGTAGGATGAAAACGTACTTGTAATGAATGAAAGGTGTGTGTTAGGTGGTTTTAACAATGTTGTGTGATATCTAATGAACTATGTTGAGATCTTGTGACATTAAGTGGCACTTGAATTCATCATCGTACTAATGTTTATTTTGTAGTCAATTTTGTATAGACTTTTAGGCAGTTTTAACATTGGTATGTTATGTCTTGGAGTCACCTATTTCATTTTTGAAATTCATAGTTGTTTACAGTTGTATTACACCTACAACGGATAGAAGCTGGTTACAACACACATACAGTTGTATAGCACAGTGCCTATTCCTCAACTCTACCTCAGAACCCTTTTCCACAACCCCTATAAAAGAGTGATTCCTATGTAGTTGTTTCCACACCTACAAGATCCACAAACTCCATTCCACATTCATCAATCAATCTCTTAGCAGATGGCTTCTTCATCATCTTCATCAGCCCCATCAAACAAAGTATGTCATTGCGATTTTCCTTTAGTTCAACAAACCGTGGAGGGTCGGTGGAACTTTGGTAGAAGGTTTTGGGGGTGTCCAGAATTTGGCACATATGATGTGAACAAGCCAAATAACGAAGGAGGTTGCAATTTTCAGAATGGATCGATCCACCGTTCTGTAAGAGAGCCCAAGAGGTTATCGATGAACTGCGGAAAGAGAGAAATGAGCTAAGTCAGCAGAACGAAGGTCTTATAGGTTTAATTTCAAGGCTAAAGAAGATATCAAGTATTTGGATAAAGTTAGAGCGGTCAGAGACGTAAGTCGTCTTAGAAAACCTAAGACATATCCTAACCCATGATTTCTATTTTGTTTTATGAAACTTTGCATGGAACAGGCGACATTGTCATGGGAGAGATATCGAAAGCAGATTCGCCTTATTTAGAAACAATGTAATGCTATTTGAAGAATTTTGTATTTAGTAATTGCAAGAAGAATCGTGTCACCTAAAAATAATGTAATTTTGTAACAGCTAGTGTCCTCACGTTTTCAAAATTTTGTAGTTTAATGGTCAGAGAGTATCAAGTTGAAAGCACTGCTACTAGTTGTACATCAATAAAATAGCCCAACAAGCCACAACTTTAATGTGTACAAGAAAATAGTCCAACAATACATAAATTAAATGTCAACAAGAAGTCCATGAAGACACAACTTCATGGTGAACAAGAAAATAACCCCTTAAATGGACCATGTATGTCAAATTTGTGTTATAGCCCAATGTCTTGGTCGTCACGTACGGAGTGACATACAACGTGACGTCCAGTGTGACCCAGAACGTCACGTTTGGGGTGGTGGTTATCGTCACGCACCGCAAGCTACTCTGAAAAGCCATAAATAGGCTGTCGTATCAAGCCCATGCCTCTGTTTTCATGTCTCCATGGCTCAAGACTGCAATGACATGACCCGAAACCTGCTTCTTTGACCAATTTTCATCCACAAATGAGCTTCATGTTCTCCTATTTAAACCCCTACAACTCACCATCTTCATTCACCAATCCATTTACAACATTTCTCTGCTTTCTAACAAAAAATGAAGAAGTTTTTCTTATCAAAGTTTAAGAAAATGAGTATTGAGAGAGTAAAACATGAAGAGGGTGATAAATGTAGTCATTATGAGCATGATGAACGCATGGATCGAGGGGTGGATCCAAACACATCATATTTATCGGGAGATTACAACAATGAGGTTAGTTAGCATATATGTTTACCCTTGTAGAGTTCCACTAGTCTTGATTAAGACCTATGGTGTGGTATGTTGCATTATGTCGTAGTAATATGATTTATTTATTCATTTTGGTTCCATAAGTTTACAACAATCTGGTAGTTAGCATACGATTTATTTCATCATTAAGCCCTACGGTTAGTTAACATATATGTCTACCTATTTTGTGATGCATGAAACTTTATAATATGTTATGTTGCACCTTGTTACGTTATGTTGCTCAAGCTGATTCGCATTTAGTTCTACGAGCTCACAGTTGGTATATCTTTTGTTCTAACGTACAGATTGCACAAGACACATACGGAAATGACTCATCGTTCTACCATGGGGAGCAAATTTCTTCTCAACCCTATGTTCCTGATTCATATGAAAGCCTAGATCGAATACAGGTCCCAACCATGTACTGTGACGGCCTACAACCTCAAGTGCCCTACTCAGACTACACAAATGTGCCACAGAGACCTATAGTTTCCTTCCTCGATTGTCCAATCCCCAAATTCAGTCTTGGCTTCACGGATGACGAAGATAGCCCCCCCCCCCCAGGATGAGTTGTCCGGCAAGCTTCCCAAGCCAGAGTGGTACAGAACGAGGTACAAAATTTTGGGGATGGCCACCCCTATACACTCTACCGAAGTTCGAGAACGTGGCCATACCGGAACCTATAACTTCAAAGGACTAAAGCGAGTACTTTGTCACAGATAAGGTCTTCGACGACAGAGAAGACATAATTGCATGGGCGAAGGGGGAGGCAAAGAAGCTCAACTTCATGCTCGTCAACTACAGGGTTGATAGAGGAACTAAGGGTAGAAAGACTGTGACATGGTTAGCGTGCCAGAGGAGAGGTAAAAGCACGCCAACCAAATCCTCAAGCGAGAAAATAAGAACTAGAGTCAGACAGTGCGACTGTCCGTTCCTCATACAAGTCTTTGAGGAACCGCTGGAACATTGTTGTGCGCAAGGGAACACACAACCATGTCATCAATGACAACCTGCACGAAAACGCGTACGTTGGTCGTCTCACGAAGGAAGAGTTGAAGCTGATGAAAGAGATGGCTGAAGTACATGTACAACCGAGGCACGTACTGGGGATGTTGTCCAGCCCAGACAATGTGACGAGCATCAAGCAAATTTATAGCATCAATCAGAAGTTCAGGAGGGAAGGAATGGAAGGATGTACTATCGTGCAAGAGTTCTTCAAAAAGTGTAAGGAGAACGAGTATTATGTGGAGTACACGTCTGACCCGGAAACAAACAAGATCCAAGATCCTAGACTATATTAAACATACCTCATCTTCCGCATCTTCCACATCATGAGGCTCTTCCTCTCCTTCATCCATACCCCGATCATGGCAGAAGGCGGACAAATCTCCTTCATGGGGTTCATAGTCACCACCGTAGTACGGTTGCGAGCCACCACCACAGTACGGTTGCGAGCCACCTCCGTATTCGTAGTGTGACCCGGTGGAGCCACCACCGTAGTGGAATTCCGATCCCCCGCCCGCGTGGTGTCCGGACCCACCTCCTTGGTAGTAATCAGACCCACCACCCATCTGTTGGGCACAGTAGTAACCCAGCATCAACTGTTGGGAAAACGATGCGTCTCCCATGAACTCGTCCACCCCCACACTGGAGATGGAATGGCGTGACCCGATGCCTCCGGGTACATCGGATACGGGTACAGGGGCTCCTTGGACTCGCATTGTCAGCCATCCCCGGAGACAGAATGTCTCGCAGGCGTGTAGTGGGCCGAGGAGGATGCCCTTTCAGCACCCACTTCTTCTTCCAGACCACCTTGGCCCCCAGTTCTGCTTCTGCTCTGGCCGCTTCCTCCGCAGCCAGTCGCGCGGTCTCCTCGGCATTCCTGACGGCATCCCTTTTCTGGTGCCGTGCTGATCGGGATCCTATGCCACCAACCTTCTTCGCCATCCTCTTTAGACGGTCCTGCATACACAAAATACCAAATCCACTTAACATACTCACTACTAAGATAACTTTTATGCGCAATGGTATTAAACAACATATATAGCTAAAATCAACAAAAAAATCCCAATATTCCTAACATAAAATTAATTTAATTCAATTTTTTTTACCTAAATACCAACAAATACTATAATAATATACAACAATTCTTATAAAATACCTATACAACCAAATACCCACAAAATCAATACTACAACTAAAACCTCATAATTTCAACATTTTAACCATAGAATTTAAATAAATCTAATTGTTTTACCTAAATTCCTAAAAAATCCACGTAAATTCCTAAAAAATTAGATTTATTTACGTAAATTCCTAAAAAATTCCTAATTGTTGTAGATAATGGTGAATTATTCACCTTATCTTTTGCACTTCTGTAAAACGACCCTTACGACCCTTAAGAGACAGTGGCCTTATACGGCCCTTGGAATCTTCTCCCGCAAGCCAATTTTTTGGCTATAAATATCATGTATCATGAACGATGAATAATAAGAAAGTACGAATAGTTCTAAATTTCCTTTAAATTCAACAATACGTTATCAGCACGAGAATTTAAAAAATACCAACTGAGTAAAAGAAGATCATCAAGGTATAAGGAAGACTTTGTTTTTCGATTTCTAAGTGGTTAGAAGAATTCAGGCCGATTGAAAAGTATGCTCTGTAGTTGCCCAAATTGGGATCTTCTACATCAGAAATTCATAAATATGGTTGAATTTCTTTTACCATTTCATAGCTCAATGATACGAGAACAAACATCATAATTTCCATAAACGGAAAATTTTCAAGTCCTCGTATTTTATTAAATCTGAAAGGATATTAAAACAAAATCAAGTTTTACATCCCAAATCCAAACAAAAACTAGTAGCTTTCATATGTTTTAAGCTAAAACCGATTTTACATACCTTCCTCGGATTTTCTTCGAAAACTCTTAAATCCAAGGATTTCTTGAGGTATTCTTCAATAAAAATCCCGCGAGTTTTTGAAAATACCCAAAATCATGATTAGTAAAACCACATAGATGAGGATGACGCAAATAAAAATCTCAAGGAAAAACCGATCGGTGGGATGCATGGTGGTCGGAGGTAGAGTAGAAATCGGAGAAGGAGGAGGAAGAAGGAAGAAGGTAAGGATGATGTTTTAATGGATGGTATTTAAAGATGAAAAAGGGTTAAATAGTAAAAGATTAAAAGAATTATAAGAGATTTACCTCTAAAACTTGCTAGAAACCCATAATCTTTGATTTCATTTCCATTGAAACTCTTGAAACTTTGTCTTGAATTTCTTTGAAAGAGAGCTCCCGCAAAGAAGATGAAGTTGTATTTTTTTGATTCATCTTCCATCATTTGAAGTATATATTTACACATAAGAACAAGCTATGCATGCAATACTATTCACAATTCACTATTTACCTATTTCTCTAAGACATAATGTAAAAGTTACGTAAAAATGGAACTTGAACTTGAAATGTCTTGTTTTGATTTTTTATTTATTTAATCACATACATGTATTTATTTCCATGTCATCTTTATACTTGTAGTCCATTTTTTTATTTTAATTTTAAATGGTACAATATCTAAAATAAATTTCTCATTATTAATTAATGTTAATGTTAATTTTGTAGTTAATCAATGGCAAATCTTGCAAAACGAGAATTCGATATACTCGACTTATCCGGCCAGAGATATCTGGAATGGAGGGTTGATGCAACATCGTACCTTCGAGCCAATGGCCTGTTAGAAACGATCCAAGATGATAATAATACTTCCCAGCAAGATAAGGCTAAGGCGATGATATTCTTTCGCCATCATATCCATGAAAGCCTAAAATCTGAATATCTACTAGTGGAAGATCCCAGGGAATTATGGGAAAGCTTGGAGCAAAGATATGGCCATCAACAAAAGGCCTTGCTCCCAAAAGCCACATATGACTGGATGAATTTAAGGTTCCAGGACTTTAAATCAGTCAGTGACTATAACTCTGCCCTGTTTCGTATTACATCTAAACTGAAGTTATGCGGGCAGAAAGTTTTTGAAGAGAACATGCTGGATAAAACCTATTCCACCATGCATGCCTCAAATATGTTGTTATAACAACAATATAGGGAAATAAACTTTAAAAAATATTCTTATTTGATATCAGTTTTACTTGTGGCCGAGCAGAACAATGAGCTCCTCATGAAAAATCACAACATGCGGCCCACAGGTACCGCACCGTACCATGAAACAAATGCAACACATAGAGTGTTTCCAGGACCTTGTGCCGCTCAAAATGTTAGAGGCGAGCATCAAGCTTTTCACAGACACGATGGTGGTCGTGGACGTGGTAGAGGTCATGGTCGAGGTCGTGGACATGGTAGAGGTACTAGCTATCAGTGGAAGCGATATGCTCCTGAGGCATCATCATCAAAGGGGAATGGTAAGCAAACGGTCCAGAATGGTCCAACGGGACCTCCACAAAAAGCCAAATCCATCTGCTATAGATGTGGTATGACAGGCCACTGGGCAAGAGTGTGTCGTACTGCCAAGCACTTGGTTGAGTTATACCAGGCTTCTCAGAAAGATAACGGGAAGAACGTGGAAACTCATTTTGTTGACAACACCTCCCCAATACTCAATCTGGATGTCTCTGACTTCATCATAGATGATGAGTTTGGAAGCAATGAGAATAACAACTAAGTACTAGAAGTTGTTTTAATGTAATATTATGTAAAATATCTAAGTGTGTTTGTTTTCCTTATGAAGCATGTATCACTTACCTAGTGCGATGTACTATAACATGTTGTATCATAAATAAACTTGTTGTTTGGTTTATTAACAATGTTATCTTATTTGTGAAGATATGGATGTGGCTATACATACAACAAGTGGACAAGATCCATGTCTAGTAGACAGTGCCACAACACACACCATACTAAAGAGCAAAGAATATTTTACACAGTTGACGTTATTGGAAGCAAATGTCAACACAATTTTAGGTGTGACAAAACTTATCGAAGGCTCTGGAAGAGCTTGCCTTTTGCTCCCTAAAGGGACAAAAATCTTGATAAATGATGCACTATATTCGAGTAAATCTCAAAGAAACTTGTTAAGTTTCAAAGATCTACGCCATAATGGGTTTCATATGGAAACTATGAATGAAGCGTAGAGTATTTGTGCATCACAAGACAAATATATGGCAAGAAACACTTACTAGAAAAATTGCCATCCCATTCTAACAGACTATATCATACATATATTAGTCCAATAGAAGCTGTAGGATCGTTGATCTTTGCTTAGGTCGCGACGGCAGCGACCTTGTGGTCTTAAGTTAACTTTGTTGATCGTAAGGATCTTTAATGTGCGGAAATAAACTTGAAGACACAATGTTCTGCAAACAAACTTGTATATTGCTTATCAATCCTAGTTACAGTCTAGTTTCATACACAATAAAACTTCTAAGTAAGCTAGATCTCTAAAGCAACTATACTACTCTCTCTCACTTGTTTACAACGCCTGATTTCGACTAAATTCCTCTCTAATTTCGTCTCTGCTCGCCTCACCTCGCCAACCCTGACAAAATGCTATCTCTAAGATATATATAGACCATCTAACATCTGGTCTATCGAATCTACTAACTAATGAAAGATAAAATCTAAATCATAACAACTAAATCTTCTAGTTATAGAAGATATAAAATAAAGAAGAAAATAAAACATATACTAAAAGATAATGTTTGTGCTAGATACTCATATCATTCCGTATCTAAACGAATCTACTAAAACGTGAGAGACACGCTCTAGTATCTTCCGATCTTCTAAGTGTCGAAGGCAATGCGCTTTTCGTCTTATAGTCTTGAGGTCGCTTTGAAGGTATAACGTCTGCAGCGACCTTCCAATGGCTTTCACGACTATCTTCTATGCTTGGCACTAGTGCTCGTCATTGATAAGTCTTTACAACTTAGACTTTACAACATCTTATATTAGACAAATACTTGTCTGTGATTGTCGCGACCTTCTCTGTCATTAAAGCAACCTTCTGTATATAGTCGCGACCTCTGATTCATGCATAGCGACCTGCTCCTGATCATCGCGACTTGCTTTCCGTGCTCTGCTCCACTCCATACGCTTCCTAAGTACCTATACTGAGTAAACTCAATGTAGATGTTAAAAGCAAGTGTTTGTTATCATTAAAACTAGAGAAACTGAGGTAAAACAATACTAGCTTGACCTAACAATTTTCCCCTTTTTAATGATGACAAACTATATAAGACATGGCATATATATAAGGCAGCATGTTTAAAAGACTATTGAATCTTCTAATGTATGAACATGTTTAGAGAAGCAGTGATAAGTAACACTTTACCTTGATCAAGTCTTGCTTTGTGTTTCCATAGGTCGCTTCTTATGGTAATAGTTCCCCCTGACTTAAGCAACCGGTATGCCAGGTCTATTCCCCCTTTTGACATCATTGAAAAAGTCATGCATATATATGATTAGGGAACTAAGGCGGCTATCATGATCTACTCTCTAAAGGAATGATGATGAGATGCCTAAGTGAAAGGAACTAAGTTATAACTAGGCAAGATGATAGAGCAAGTAGAAAAATGAGCAAAGCATACTGTTATATTCATTTTGACTACACACCCAAAAAGCTACTGGCTGGATTAACCTAAGGAAAAGACTAAAAAAGAACTCGGAACATGAAAAAGAAAAAGACAACTAAGTTGCTTCTTCGTCAACAGGATCAGCGTGTTCCGAGGCTGTCGCGACCTTTTGTTGCTCGGGAGTTGTAGTCGCTGGTGCTTCTTGTGTTGGAGGCACGTCCCCCGTTGCCTTGTCCGCTTCGTCCTCTTCCCGAGCTCGCTCCTCCTCTAGATACTGGTGGTACTCCTCCCACGCCTTTTCATAGGCTAGGCGTTGCTCAAAGGGAAGAAACTGGAATAGCACTGGATCTGGGTCGCGACCAGCGACCAGGCAAGCTAGCTGGGTGCACCTACTCTTGATCAGTTTATGAGTCGCGCACACATTTTTATTGATTGTTAGCAGCGCGTTCAGAATGTTCTCATTTGACTGCAGCAGTTTCTCGCTTGTGACCTGCTGCTGGAGGAAAGCGGCGAGCAGATCGCGTGCGAGGGGCAGCTCAGAGTTTGGCAGGGGGTAGGTAGAGGCGTCTTCAGCGACTTCGTCCATTTTACCTTCTCCCTTGCTGGAAGTCGCTTTGAACTTTACTGGGAAGGAGGTGGTGAAGCTTTTTCTGGATCGTGAAGGTCGTGAAGGCGGCAAATGCGCTGCTCAGTCAATAGGTGGGTGCAACGTCGCTCATCGTTGAAGATATGCCAGGTATGGTTGCTATGGTAGCGACTGAGATATGGTTCGCGATACCATGTAGCGACGAAGCGACCTCTAAATAGCACAAGCGATATCACAACGGACCCAAAACACGCGTACCTGTTTAAGATTTAGCAATATAGAGGTCCTAATCTATTCACTCTCAGTCCTAGTTGGGGTAGACACATGCATACATTTAAAATTGAAGGACAAAAACACATAGAATAGTACATATGCATATGCAATTTGCAAATTAGGGTAGGACTTTAACATCAAGTGGATATTCCCAGTTGTGAGCTATGAGGGTCATAGGGAACGTTACACAAGATTAGTCTAGGGACACCGTATAATCACATATCATATTTCGTTGGGCTTTGTAATGAGCTAAGAAGCGATCAATGTGATTATGTTCATAGGATTTCAAAGAAGAGCATGCAGGTCCATAATTTCTAGCAAGATCTATAAAGTCGCGAAGATTCACCTAATTATTTCACAAAGGCATCAACTTGAGCATGCGAGAGACTAAAGCTAATGCTAAAGTTTGCCAGTCATTTCAAGCGAGTCCTAAGTTCCCATTATCAATATATAAGCAGATAGTTCTAGTCAGAGTAGAGGGAACTTACAGACGTAGGTCGCTTATGTGAAGGGGATCATTCCCAGAAGGAGCCTGTAGAAAACACGTGTTTGATCAGCTATTGTTCGCTGTCACTAAGGTTCATTAAGCCTTAGTTGCGCTTAACAAGGATTCAATTGCACTTTGAATGCTTGGCTTGCGCTTAACCTATGACGAACTATTAGTAATGAATTTACTAAAGTCCTTAAGTGCGGAAGAGGTTAGACAGACAATAAAGCGCACTTTAAGTTGTTAAAGCGCACCTATATTTGCACACACAAGAATTTCCAAACGGTGAGAACCCTAAGTCACTAGCTGACTCGGGATAAAACTCACCACTACACTTGTATTGATTAAGAAAGGATTACAATCTCTTGCTTCAACACTTGAAGCTCACTCGTAAGCACTCTCTTTACAATACTCTGAGTTCAGCTCTGAAGAACAAGAAGGCACTCTCAACACTCTCTGATTACAAACGAAATATCTCTTAAGCTCTCTCTAGCTTCCTATATTCTCTCGGTTTGCAATCCTTAGAGTGAATGTAATAGTACTCTATTTATACACAATCCTTAAGCTAAACCTATAACTCAATTGTGTAACAAACAAAGACTAAGCACAATGCCACCTCATCAATCCGTGTGCCTTGATCACTTCACCAGAATTAATCAACGGCTTGGAGTGAATTGGTTTTGTTCTTCATGTGTTGATCCACGCCACATAAGCAATCCGTGTGCTTTAAGCTCTAACAAACTCTTGCCACGCTGGCGATCCCTGTAGTGGCGTCCCAAAGAGTGTAAAGTTCTTCTCGCACCTTCCTGTGCACACAACTTGCACTCTCCCGCTTTACCAGCCTTCATAGCGTGTAGATTTGTTCTTCTGCGCTCTGGCGCACCCTAAGCTTCTGTGGAACCTCGTGGTCAACTTTCTTCAACTTCATTCAAGCGCGTCTCTACGCCCTCGAAGCTCAATCACTCTTACTTCTTGGTCTTGAATGGATTTATTAAACACCGTTTGCGAAACTTACTTTCTCCGCTTGGTGTTAAGCGCGACTGTGAACAGTAAAGCGCATCCCTAAGTGACTTAAGCGCATCCTTACAAATATGGCAATGACCTGGAAGGCTTAAAAACACTACAAGATTAAACATATTAGTTTGTTATTATCAAAACAAAGAGAAATAGCTTAAGCTTTAACAAGACGATTAAAGCTCAACTAACAATTTCCCCCTTTTTGATGATGACAAACTGTAAATAGGTAAGCTCATGAATACTTTCTTAAGTGACTAAAATGAAGGCAATAATATCAATTTAATCAAGTATTCAGATTCGGAATTGGATCAAAGTATCTTACCAAGTACTTAACCATACCAGTTTTCAATTCCCCCTGAATTCAAGCACGATATCATACTTCCCCCTTAATCAAAGAGGAATGTACCTGTGTTTTTCCCCCTTTTGACATCATCGAAAAATTCAAAGCAAAGTCATACAGTAAGAAAAATAGTAGAGTGCGCTTGCTAGCTAAGACGTCAGACAAAGCTCAATAGAGAACATTAAGCAACTGAAGTAAAGAAAAGTCACGTCAGTAAGGCTCTCAGAGATATAAAAATCAAATGCATACTTCATTAACATTGTTCACAAACTGTCACAAAAAAGATGGAACCCTAGCGAGCTAATTCACAAAAAAACATAAACAAAGTAGAGAGAAAAGAGAGAGTCAGCAAAAGCGCTTAAAAGCGCAACCATCACAACAGCTTAAGAACTACCACCCCGTTCAGCGTCAAACTTCTCCTGAACCAGCTTCAGTATAGACGACATAATCTCAACCATCTCACTGAGACGCTTCTCAACCCGCTCTTGATGCGCTTCCATCGAAGCCACTATAACAGAAAGATAAGCAGAGCTAGAGGAGACCCGAGCGCGAGGGCTCAGCTCAGAGCACGAGCTAGAATGGGGTTTCTCCTCATACTTGGGCAAAAGAATGACGACGATGGCGTCTGTGGTAAGAAAAGTAGAACAAGCATAGTCGGGGAGAGAGTTGTCATACAAACCGTCTGCTCGAAGCATCTTGCAAATAAGGTGTGGGAAGGGCAGAGGACCGGAAGTGGCAGCGCGACACAGCACCAAGTGGCTCATCATGAGCTGAGCAGTGTTGACGACCTGATTAGAAATAACGGCGGCCATAATGCAACAGTCAACGATAGTCACCTTATCACGATCATAATCTCTTGGCATGATGTTGGTGATGATGAAGTGGTGGAGTAAGCGCTTGGCAGGGCGAAGCAGATCAATTGTAAGCACACCCTTCGGCACATTAGGTCCAAACACAGTCTTCTTGAGCGCAGTAGTACCAGCTGGCCAATTCTTCTTGTATAGCCGGCCAAACCCACTGGACTGCTCTGTCAGCCCGATAGCCTTTGCAAGATCTTTAACCCGAAAACATTCTTTAGCATTACCTTTCCAAGTGAAGTTCACCGAGCCATATTCAGGATTGGGCGCTGAGTACTCCAGAGTAGCATAGAATTGATAGACCATTGCATTGTTGCAGTGCGCTGGTTCTGTCTTGAGCGTATCCCATCCTTGAAAGCTCAACCACGTGGCAAAGCGAGCAACATGGGAGGAATCTTGAAGGCCGGTGAGCAAGTCAGGAGTCACTATCTCCGGAAACAAGAAGGAGCGCTTCTGCACACCCTGAGGAATGAGAGGAAAGTTAGTCAAGCCTATTACCTTGGTGCGCTTGGATTTGGTTGAAGCTCCAACCGGTTTCTGCTCAGGAGGAGGGGACTCGTGCTCGGAACCATCTGAGGATTCAACATCCTCTGAAACAGCTGGTGAAGGAGCAACGGCCTTGCGCTTTTTACCCTTTCTACGAAGCGCATCACTCTGCCTATCAGGCTTCTGAGACTGGAGAGGAAGAGGAGACTGAGCGCCAGTTCTGGGAAGGAGTTGAAACTTATCATCTGCATCAGAGTTAGAAGGAATACTCGCCAAGAGCTTCTTAGGAGACTGGAGGGATTGCGCTGGAGGCCTGATTTTAGAGCTAGGGCGAGAGGGAGTATCTATACTAAGAATCCCTTTACCTTTAGCTGGTGTCGTGTGAGAAGTCTCGGTCTGAAGTCTTCCAAGCTCTTTAACTGGATCATATCCAGCGAGCTCTAAATCTGAAGCAAGCAAATCTATGTCTACTGGAGGATCATGTGAGAACAAGGGTTTTAAGGGGCTGTCTGAGTGAGGAGATGGGTCATCTGTGCCGGTCAGATCAATGTGAGGAGAGGCTGCTTTATGGGTTGGGGACGTGGTAGGTGGTGGTGGAGAGGCCTCTTTAGTGGAGGGGGATGTGACCTCATGAGATACTGGGGTATGATGGGAGGCAGGCTGTGATGAGGATGAAGCTTGGACAATAGATTGGATTTTTGCCCGTGTTTCAGGGTCAAGGTCAGGAAGGGCGCTTAGAACTTTGTCCATGGTAGTGAGTGTAAGTAAAAAATGGAGAAAGAGGGTAGGAGAAGAGAGTAAAGGTAGGAGATAAGATAAGGTAAGGTAGGATAGGGAGAAGAATACCTCATATATATATCTCACTCAACAACTCCGGAGCCGCTTCAAAGACCAATCAAAAAATAGAGTCGTTGCCCAACCAACGGTCCAATAAAATCGCCTGAATCCGCGCTAGGCCTGTGCATAACCTCCAACGGCTAGAAATACGACCTTTACACTACAAAGTAGCCGTTACATCACTCAAGTGGCACGCTGATTTGACAAAAAGGCATTTCTTCAAAGTTAAGCAAACCCAACTCGGAAGGAATTCCACCCATATGCGCTGCAAAGCGCGATGCACTGTAATACTGATATGCGCTGAACACTGAAGCGCATGCTGAATCACCTCTGAATACTAAAACCGAAGAAGCATAACACTGATTGGGATGAGTAGATGTAAGAGTGTGATGTCCAGTTCAATTCTCAAACGACAATGTAAAGAAATTTATGAATAGGAAGATGCACATTTCATATGAGGGACATTAGAGCATTCAATCACTCAAGTTGATGTGGAAGTATGTGCATATACATATAGCATGGTAATTTAGGCTTTATGTCACCAAATGAATACTTCTCTAATGTAGAGCTCAATAAAGGACGAGAGAAGCGTTACATCTAGTCAGGCTAAGGACACCTATGCAATGGATCATTTCTTAGGCATGTAATATGGGTAGAAGACGATCACCATTGTCACGTTTTTGGCAAAGAAGAGCATGCATGGACTAGGATTATATCAAATTGAGCCAAACAAGTCAGACAAGTTCAATACTAATTCATTTCAATGATCAACTAAAAGCATGAAAGACTCAAAGCTATCAAGCGCAAGCGACCATAGTTCGTACCTTGATACTAAGCTCGCTAGTTCTAGTCAAATAGAGGAATACTTACAGTTCCATTGCCTCGAAGCTAATGGAGTCGAATAAGGCCAAGCTGAACCCTGAGGTTTAGGAAAACCTGACGATTAAGCGCCTTAGTAAAGATATCTGCCAATTGCCCTTCTGATGATACGTGAATAAGCTCAATGCCCTTGCACTTCAGATAATCACTTGGAAAGTGTACATCGAGATATTAGGTCTTTGAATGATGTACTAGATAAGTCTCGTGATCTTTTCTTGCCGTTTTCCCCAAAGGAGTCTTGCACTCCTTCCTTATGTTGAAATGAGAGTAGCCGAAGTGGATCGCTCGTTACAAACAATCGCTAAACATGAATCCTCTACTCTTCATTTCATTCTGCAAAGAAAAAGATCAATTTCTATGTTCCCTACGAAGCGCAAGCTTCGTGGGAACATTGTCCATAGCTATTGACTCACTTGTTTTATGAACAGGCTCATAATAGCTAGGGTCATTAAGATCAAGCACAATATGAGGTTGCGCGTTACGAAGCGCACCTCTGTGCTTTGAAGCGCAACCGTTGTCAACAAGTGAACGTTGATAACATTGACGCTTGCCCTTGGATTTAGCCATTTGCTTATAGGGCTGATTCTTAAGGACTTTCAAGTCCTTGCACTCACGCCTGTCATGTCCATTTCGACCACAAAAGGTACAGTAATGGTTACCTCTTACATAACCATACTTGCCTTTTCCTGGTCTAAATGGTTCTTTCTTTTGTAAGACGGGAGACTGAGTTGGGGTATGCGCTTGTTTCTTATACAAATGATGCGCTTTTTCCCCATGAAACCACTGTTTGGTTTCTAAAGGTTGATCCTCAAGTACCTTTATTCTGCTCTTCAAATGAGAGTTTTCACTCTTGTAGGCAGTTAGGTCTTGTTCAAGTGATTTGATTTTAGCAGAGAACTCACTTGATTGAGGAGGACTGGAGTTAGAGGAAGATTCTCAGGGGTCATAGCCCAATCCAGGTCTAGCTTTCACAAAGCCTGTTTGAGGGACAGACTTTGCTTCTACTAGCTTAGTAAGAATGTCAAGCTTTGATATGATCTGATCGAGCTTTACATCCTTGGTTAAGTCAGAGATTCTTTCTAACTCGTTTTCATGACAACTCTCACAGGATTTAGTCAAGAGAGTGGGGTTGTCATGTAAGCGCTTGGAAAGCTCAACTACTTCTTCCCTAGAACTATTAAGTTCATCCAGAAGTCCCCTAGCTTCATCAGCTAGTGACTTATGATCAACCATTAATTCTTTTAAAAGATTGATAAGATTGCGCTTGGGTAAGATTTCATAGTTAAGATCCATTACCTCAACCTCAGAGCCAGAGTCTGAGTCTGATCTACTACCAGCCATCAAGTAGACATCAGCTTGCGCTCCATCATCCGAATCTCCATCAGATTCACCCCAGAGTGAAACAAAAGCTTGTTTAGGAGGAGGATGTTTTTCGCTGGAGCTTGCGCTTGGATTCACCTTTAGATGAGGACATGCTTTAGCAAGGTGTCCCTTCTCGTTGTAGTTGAAACACATGAAATCCCTGATGTCGCGCTGCTTGAAACCACCCTGTTTCTTGAAGAATTTCTTCACAACCTTAGTCATCATAGCGACGTCTCTATCATCGTCGTCTTCTCCTTCTTCATCATTTTCAAGCTTTTTGAGTACGCGTGAAAGCTTGAGTGCCATTCCTCTTGTTTCTTGGTCTGAGTGCTTTTCCTCGTTGTTCTTGATTTCCTGCACTTTGAATTTCCCTGCAAGAACAGAGATAGGCAATTCTCGAGTTTCCTTGGACTGAAGAAGAATTTGCTTGAGGGTTGTATACTTTGAGTTCACTCCATGAATGAATGCCATAGAATACTCCCAAGCTTTCTTCTCCATTCCAGCAGAAAGCATCTTGTCATACAGGATTTGACACCGAGAATGATAATCAGAAACGAGCTCATTTTCCCCCATTCGAATGGAGCAAAATTCGGGATTAAGCTCAAAGATACGGTTGTCCTTCATATCATCACTACCTGAGTGCATGTTTATAATGGCTTTCCACATGGCTTGGGCAGTGGGGAGGGACATTACCTTGTCTATATCTTTCCTTGAAAGAGCATTAAGAATGAGCTGTCGCGCTTTAGCATTCTTCTCCATAAGTTGGTACTCTTTTGCTTCCCATTTTGAGTCATCCGTTTCGGAGATCTTCTCATCACCCTTTTCAATAATCTTCCAGCACTAGTAGTCCGTCTGCTGGATGTAATTCTTCGTCATTGTGAGCCACCATTCGAGTTCGCCTTCAACAAGGACATGGGGCTTGGCGAGAGAAATACCGAGATTGAAATTGGCCATTGTTCTAGACTTGAGAATCCTTTTGAACCTGTAAAAGGATTAGTGCAAATAGCTAACCTGTAGCTCTGATACCAATTATAGAAAACACGTGTTTGATCAGCTATTGTTCGTTGTCACTAAGGTTCATTAAGCCTTAGTTGCGCTTAACAAGGATTCAATTGCGCTTTGAATGCTTGGCTTGCGCTTAACCTATGACGAACTATTAGTAATGAATTTACTAAAATCCTTAAGTGCGGAAGAGGTTAAACAGACAATAAAGCGCGCTTTAAGTTGTTAAAGCGCACCTATATTTGCACACACAAGAATTTCCAAACGGTGAGAACCCTAAGTCACTAGCTGACTCGGGATAAAACTCACCACTACACTTGTATTGATTAAGAAAGGATTACAATCTCTCGCTTCAACACTTGAAGCTCACTCGTAAGCACTCTCTTTACAATACTCTGAGTTCAGCTCTGAAGAACAAGAAGGCACTCTCAACACTCTCTGATTACAAACGAAATATCTCTTAAGCTCTCTCTAGCTTCCTATATTCTCTCGGTTTGCAATCCTTAGAGTGAATGTAATAGTACTCTATTTATACACAATCCTTAAGCTAAACCTATAACTCAATTGTGTAACAAACAAAGACTAAGCACAATGCCACCTCATCAATCCGTGTGCCTTGATCACTTCACCAGAATTAATCAACGGCTTGGAGTGAATTGGTTTTGTTCTTCATGTGTTGATCCACGCCACATAAGCAATCCGTGTGCTTTAAGCTCTAACAAACTCTTGCCACGCTGGCGATCCCTGGAGTGGCGTCCCAAAGAGTGTAAAGTTCTTCTCGCACCTTCCTGTGCACACAACTTGCACTCTCCCGCTTTACCAGCCTTCGTAGCGTGTAGATTTGTTCTTCTGCGCTCTGGCGCACCCTAAGCTTCAGTGGAACCTCGTGGTCAACTTTCTTCAACTTCATTCAAGCGCGTCTCTACGCCCTCGAAGCTCGATCACTCTTGCTTCTTAGTCTTGAATGGATTTATTAAACACCGTTTGCGAAACTTACTTTCTCCGCTTGGTGTTAAGCGCGACTGTGACCAGTCAAGCGCATCCCTAAGTGACTTAAGCGCATCCTTACAAATATGGCAGTGACCTGGAAGGCTTAAAAACACTAAGAGATTAAACATATTAATTTGTTATCATCAAAACAAAGAGAAACAGCTTAAGCTTTAACAAGACGATTAAAGCTCAAGCCTTAGATTGACAAATTGATCCTTGTTCAAGGCTTTGGTGAAGATATCCGCTACTTTCTCTTCAGTTCTACAATGAGTTAATTCAATATTCTTCTTTTCCACATGATCTCGCAAAAAATGGTGACGAATCTCAATATGTTTTGTGCGCGAGTGGTTCACTGGATTCTTAGATATATTGATCGCGCTTGTGTTGTCACATTTGATATCTAAGGTGCCTAAAGAGATACCATAGTCCGTGAGCTGTTGCTTAATCCATAGCAATTGAGTGCAACAGAAGGCAGCAACGATATATTCTGCTTCAGTGGTGGATAAAGAAATGGAGTTTTGCTTCCTAGTTCCCCATGAGACTAAGCAAGGGCCTAGGAACTGAGCCATGCCTGAAGTGCTTTTCCTATCTACTAGAAAGCCTGCATAATCCGCGTCAGTGTATCCAACAAGAGTGAAATCACAATGTTTGGGATACCAAAGGCATAGGTTATCGGTCCCTTTTAGGTAGCGAAAGATTTGCTTTATTACCTTAACATGTGATTCTCTTGGATTGGATTGAAAACGAGCACACAAACTTACAACATAGACTATGTCAGGTCTAGAAGCAGTTAAGTACATTAGCGAACCTACCATACCTATATACCTTGTTTCATCTGTTTTAGGACCAAGGAGATCGGCATCCTATTTGGTTGATGTGGATACTGGAGTGTCCATTGAGTGAGGGGAGTCCATGTTGTACTTCTTGAGCATTTCTCTTATATATTTTTGTTGATGAATTTGGATTCCATCTGTCTTTTGTACCACTTGAAGTCCGAGAAAAAATTTAAGCTCTCCTATCATGCTCATGTTGAAGCGGCTACTCATGCATTCCTTGAATTTATCTACAAGAGCCATATTAGTTGCACCAAATATAATATCATTAACATATACCTGAACAACCAAGATGTCGCCTTTGTGCTCTTGAATGAAGAGTGTCTTATCAATAGTCCCGCTCTTGTAATTGTTGTTGAGGAGGAACTCTGATAAGCAGTCATACCAGGCTCTAGGAGCTTGCTTGAGTCCATAGAGCGCTTTCTCCAGGAAGTATACATGATCTGGCTTTGATGTGCTTTCAAATCCTGGAGGTTGCTTGACATAAACCTCTTCTTGGAGAGTGCTATTGAGAAAGGCTGTTTTAACATCCATTTGGAAGAGCTTGAAACCCTTGTGAGACGCGAAAACGATCAGAAGACGAATAGTTTCAAGGCGCGCAACTGGAGCATAGGTTTCATCATAGTCTATTCCTTCTTGTTGATTGTAACCTTGAGCTACAAGTCGCGCTTTGTTGCGCACAACGTTACCTGAGTCATCCAGCTTGTTCCTAAACACCCATCGAGTCCCGATGATGGTTCTATTTGAGGGTTTAGGCACGAGCTTCCAGACCTTATTCCTTTCGAATTCTCCAAGTTCTTCTTGCATGGCAACTATCCAGTCTGGATCATGTATGGCTTCCTTGATGTTCTTTGGTTCAATCATGGAGACGAACGCGCTTAGAGCATTGTAAGTTGATGAAGCGGCTCTAGTCTTTACCCCAGAATGAAGTGGAGTAATCATTTTCTCTGGAGGATGTGCATCCATATTAGATAGCGACGTGGAGGTAGTCGCAATAGTGGTTTCTAGAATCGCTGAGGTCACTGGGGAGTCAAGCGATACCATAGGATGCACTGGCAAGCCAGTAGGTGAGGTAGCGCGTGGACTTCTTGTAGAGCTATCGCTGTTGGATGAGTCATATGCAGATGGCTCTTGTAAGTCACCCATCTCTTCAAGTTCTGGGAGATTTTCAATGAAGGGTGACTCGCTGGTGATGGATGATGTCTCGCCATCTGAGCTTTCTTGTTGAGGAGCGATATGAGGTGTAATTGGAACGTGTCGCTTTGGTGGAGAGTCATTATCATCATCACTATCATCATCTTTGTGGTCGCTTGAGGGAATAAAGGAGGGAGCGTGAGGATTAAGCGTCGAAGGTACAGCGACTTCAGGAACAATTGTGGAGGATATCTCAGGAAAGGGATCCTGGGATAAAGGCGCTATTGAGCGAGTAGACTTTTCATCAAAGACCACGTGAATACTTTCCTCCATCCTTTTTGTCCTCTTGTTGAGCACCTTGTATGCTTTGCTTGAACTGCTGTAGCCCATGAATATTGCTTCATCACTTCTGGCGTCAAATTTGCCAAGATTATCCTTGCCATTATTGTGAACAAAACATTTGCATCCAAAGACCGTTAGATGAGCGATACTAGGAGGGCGGCCTCTGAGTATCTCGTAGGGAGTCTTATTGAGGATGGGTCTTAATAAGGCGTGATTGATTATGTAACATGTTGTGTTAATTGCCTCAGCCCAGTAGGTAGGAGGAATACCACTTGAAATAAGCATAGTTCTTGCCATATCTTCAAGCGTTCTGTTCTTCCTTTCTACGACCCCATTTTGTTGAGGAGTTCTTGGAGCTGAGAAATTGTGATCTATTCCTTTGTCCCTGCAAAATGTTAGCATATCCCCATTTTCGAATTCTATACCATGATCCGAACGAATCGCTCGTAATGGGGATGCAAGCGAGTTCTCAAGTAAAGGTACTAGTTCAGAGAAGCGATTAAAGACTTCATGTTTTGATCTAAGAAATAAAACCCATGTAAACCTAGAGTAATCATCTACAATAACAAACATGTAACGAGCTCCTCCTGGACTTTGGACGCGCATGGGTCCAGCAAGATCCATGTGGAGTAACTCGAGCGGCCTTTTAGAGGTAACTTCATTCTTAGCTTTGAAAGAGCTTTGAACTTGTTTACCTTGCATACATTCAGCACAACTCGTCATGTTCTCAGGTCTGATAATAGGTAATCCTCTAACTAGGTCTTGTGTGGAAAGCTTATGCAAAAGATGGAGACTAGCATGTCCTAAGCGTTGATGCCACAAATAAGAGTTCTCTTCTACAGATGCAAGACATAGAGGCCTTTCAGGTAGATATGTTCTATCAAATAGGTATGTGCTATTGACTCTTCTACCCTTAAGTATGACTTCCTTATTGGTGTTCTTTACATAGCATTCATTTGTAGGGAATATAACTTTGTTAGGGCCTTCATCACACAATTGAGCTATGGAAAGTAGATTGAACTTTAAGCATTCAACTAGGTTAACAGTTTGTACCTCAATTTTCGAATTTAGCTGGATTCTTCCTTGTCCAACTATTCCACCTTTTTTCTTGTTTCCAAAGGAGACGTCGCCTCCTTCTATTGCTTGGAAGTTGCTAAGATTTTCTTTGAAGCATGTCATGTGGCAAGAGCAGCCACTGTCTAAATACCATCGTTCCTTAGCGCTTCGAACCTCGGAGTCTTCAGAAATTTGTTCTTGAGCCATTAGACACAAGCCTGTGAACCCTTCATGTAAGTCTGCATCATCATCATCATCTCCCCATGCAGAAGTGGTCATGAGTGCCTTCTCTTCAGATTGCTCAACCTTTGGCTTGGTGCAGTCTCTTGCTAGATGCCCCTTTTGCTGGCAATTGTAGCAGGTGTAGCTGCTGAGGTCGCGTTGGGGGTCAGATGAGGAGGGTAAGGTTCTTTTCTTGTTTTTTAAGAATCGCTTGACCATCTTGGTCATTAAGACTACGTCTTTATCATCATCTTCTTCTTCGTCTTGGTTCTCCATCCTATCTAGAGCTTTTGACAGCTTCAAAGCGACTTGTTTTGTGTCGCTTACTCTTGACAAAGATCTCAACTTGTCGCCTTGTTCTTGATCATAGAACTTCCCAAAGATCTTTGGCTACTGGAAGAGCTTTGGTTTCTTCGGACATTAAGGCTATGCTCCTAGCCATTTCAAATTTGTCGCTCATAGCGTGTATGACAACGAGTGTCTTCTCATACTCTGGGATGATGTGGCCAGCAGCGGTTAGCTTATCTGTGAGCACGAAGAATCGCGACTGGCAATCAAGGACGCTTTCATTCTCAAGTTGTCTGAAGGCATGAAACTCGCGTTGTAACACGAATTTTCTGTTGTGCTTCATGTCTTCACTTCCTCTGTGAATGACTATGATTGTATCCCCAGATTTCCTTGGCAGTAGGGAGACTTTTTACCTTGTCAACATCATGGCGCTGTAGGCCGACGAAGATCATCTGGCGAGCTTTGGCATTAACTTCGATTTTCCTGTAGTAGGCAGCGTCCATCGCGCTTCTGGTGATATCTTCAGGGATTTCTTCATATCCTAATTCGATGACGTTCCAGCATTGAGCGTCCATCTGCTTGATCCAAGTCTTGTGCATTTCGATCCTCCAGTCGAGTTCGCCTTCCTTTAGTAGAGGTGGCTTGTTGAGAGTTTGTCCGTGAGTTGCATGGTTATTAAAATCTAGATCCGGATCTTAAAATCTTACGATTTTACGATCCAACATTGATCTTTGATCCGGATCTATCATTAGAATCTATTCATGTTAAAATCTTACTCTGGATCTTATTGGATCTCATTATATCAGTAGGATCTTACGATTTTACGATCCATGTACGATCCTAACGTTGAACTATGATGTGACACTAACGCCTATTTGAAAGCCCAATTATTCCACTTTTTTATCTTTTGCATGATTAAAATTACTCTATGTACTATATAAAATCATAGGATTTTACTCATTTGTGTGCAAAAGGTAAAACAAACCTAACTGTTATTGCCTATAACATTAAGTCACATCTATAAATGCCCTAAATCTAGCTTTTTACATACAGTTTAGTGTACATGACTTGCTATTCGAAGAATAATTATCGCTTTGAAGTAATGCTTGCATATTTAATTTTAGACTTCAAATTTTAGTAAAAGTTTTGTAGTACAATATTTATAAATGAATATAAAATAGTCTTTTATTAATCTTTAAAATCTTACGATTCTACGATCCGTTTTACGACCCGATCCTAAGGGTTCCTTGTGATCCGATCCTAAAATCCCGATTTTAATAACCTTGGTGAGTTGGAGTCGAGGAAGACATGGTTGATTACAGACACGGTTCCTGCTCTGATACCAATTGTAGGATCGTTGATCTTTGCTTAGGTCGCGACGGCAGCGACCTTGTGGTCTTAAGTTAACTTTGTTGATCGTAAGGATCTTTAATGTGCGGAAATAAACTTGAAGACACGATGTTCTGCAAACAAACTTGTATACTTGCTTATCAATCCTAGTTACAGTCTAGTTTCATACACAATAAAACTTCTAAGTAAGCTAAGATCTCTAAAGCAACTATACTACTCTCTCTCACTTTGTTTACAACGCCTGATTTCAACTAAATTCCTCTCTAATTTCGTCTCTGCTCGCCTCACCTTGCCAACCCTGACGAAATGCTATTCTCTAAGATATATATAGACCATCTAACATTTGGTCTATCGAATCTACTAACTAATTAAAGATAAAATCTAAATCATAACAACTAAATCTTCTAGTTATAGAAGATATAAAATAAAGAAGAAAATAAAACATATACTAAAAGATAATGTTTGTGCTAGATACTCATATCATTCCGTATCTAAACGAATCTACTAAAACGTGAGAGACACGCTCTAATATCTTCCGATCTTCTAAGTGTCGAAGGCAATGCGCTTTTCGTCTTATAGTCTTGAGGTCGCTTTGTAGGTATAACGTCTGCAGCGACCTTCCAATGGCTTTCGCGACTATCTTCTATGCTTGGCACTAGTGCTCGTCGTTGATAAGTCTTTACAGCTTAGACTTTACAACATCTTATATTAGACAAATACTTGTCTGTGATTGTCGCGACCTTCTCTGTCATTAAAGCGACCTTCTGTATATAGCCGCGACCTCTGATTCATGCATAGCGACCTGCTCCTGATCATCGCGACTTGCTTTCCGTGCTCGCTCCACTCCATACGCTTCCTAAGTACCTATACTGAGTAAACTCAATGTAGATGTTAAAAGCAAGTGTTTGTTATCCTTAAAACTAGAGAAACTGAGGTAAAGCAATACTAGCTTGACCTAACAGAAGCAAATATAACATTTGGTAAAAGATCAAATGATAAAGATATGTTTACATTATGGCATGACCGATTAGGTCACCCAGGCCATGGATGATGCACAAAATAATTGAGAGCTCAAACGGACATTCCTTAGAGAATGTAAAAGTCCTTAAAACAAGAGACTTCAACTGTAGAGGTTGTTCACTTGGTAAATTAATTACCCAACCGTCTAAGAACAAGATTGCAAATGAAAATCCAACGTTCTTAGAACGAGGTACAGGTGATATATGTGGACCAATAGTTCCACCATGTGGACCATTTCGATACTTTATGGCATTAATCGACGCATCAACAAGGTGGTCACATGTGAGTCTCTTATCAACAAGAAATACAGCTTTTGCTAAACTCTTGTCTCAAATTATAAGATTACGAGCCCAATTCCCAGATTATACGATCAAAAGAATTAGACTCGATAATGCTGGTGAGTTTACATCTCAGGCGTTCAATGATTATTGTATGTCAATTGGGATTGTTGTAGAACATCCAGTAGAGCATGTTCATACGCAAAATGGTCTTGCTGAATCTCTAATTAAGAGACTACAACTAATAGCTAGACCATTATTAATGAAATCCAAGCTATCCTCGTCTGCTTGGGGACATGCAATATTACATGCAGCAAATTTGGTTAGACTAAGACCAACTGCATATCATAAGCATTCCCCATTCCAATTGGTAATTGGTAAAGAACTAGGCATATCACACTTAAGGTGTTTGGATGTGCAGTTTATGTTCCTATTGCTCCACCACAACGCACAAAATGGGTCGTCAAAGGAGATTGGGAATTTACATTGGTTACGAATCTCAATCTATAATTAAGTATCTCAAACCAACAACAGGTGACCTATTTACCGCGAGATTTGATGATTGTCATTTTAATGAAAATGAATTTCCAAATCTCGGTGGAGAAAAGAACAAAGAAATCACATGGAATGCTCCATTGTTATCTCATCTTGATCCAAGAACAAAGATATGTGAACAAGAAGTAGAGAAATCATACACTTACTAAGTGTAGCAAATCAATTGCTTGACTCATTTGTAGACACAAAGAAGGTGACAAAGTCACATGTTCCAGCTATAAATGTCCCTGAAAGAATAGAAATTCATACAGGACAAATTAATAAGCTACCTTTAAATGAGCTTACAGTACGCCGAAAACGTGGTAGGCCACTTGCTCTAAAGATCTTAAACCACGAAAGAATAGCGGCAAAGCAATATAGAATGTCCTACACCGATAGCAAATTCAGGGGGAGAACATGATGAAAATGAGGATAACAAAGATGACTCAGAGAACCCCGAAAATATCCCAGAAGAGGATAGAAATGTTGACAATTATGAAACAGATGTCAACTATGTATCTACTAGAACACAATGGAATAGAAAAGATATCGTTGCAAATGAAATATTTGCATACTATTTTGCCAGCAAAATAGTGGCAGATGATGATGATAATTGAGCACAAAGTATTGATGAATGTCGACATAGAAATGACTGGTTGAAATGGAAAGAGGAGATACAAGTGAACTAAAATCGCTTGAGAAACGTGAAGTTTTTGGTCCTATAAGACTATCCATGTAGGCACAAAAACCAATAGGCTATAAATGGGTATTTGTACGAAAGAGGAATGAGAGAAATGAGATTGTGAGATAAAAAGCAAGGCTTGTAGCTCAAGGATCTCTCAAATACTGGGGATAGATTATGAACACACTTATTCCCCTGTAGTCGATGCAACTACATTAAGATTTCTCATTAGCCTAACTGTGACAAAGGGACTAAAGATGCGACTTATGGATGTTGTAACTGCATACTTATATGGATCACTTGATAGTGATATCTATATGAAAGTTCCCGAAGGACTAAAAATGCCAGAAAGATATAAAGTGATGCCTCAAGAAAATGCTTTCCATAACAACAATCATTATATGGCCTAAAGCAATCGGGAAGAATGTGGTAGAACCCGACTTAGTGAATACCTCATTAGAGAGGGTACAAGAATGACGCTATTTGTCCATGTGTTTTTATCAAGCAATCCAAGACTGGATTTGCTATAATCGCAGTATATGTCGATGATTTAAACATTATCGTACAGCCGATGAACTTGAAAAAACTGCAAGATATTTAACTAAGGAATTTGAAATGAAAGATTTGGGAAGAACCAAATTTATATCTTGGTTTACAAATTGAGCATTTGAAGGATGGAAGTTCATCCATCAAACAAATTATACCGAGAAGGTATGGAAAAGATTCAATATGGACAAAGCACACCCATTAAGTTCGCCCATGGTCATTCGTTCATTAAGTACACAAGATGACGAATTCGACCCCGAGAAGGGGATAAAAGAGGTACTTGGTCCAGAAGTACCATATCTAAGTGCTATTGGTGCATTAATGTACCTTGCAAATAATACTAGACCAGATATTGCTTTTTCTGTAAGCCTATTATCAAGATATAGTTCACTACCAACAAGGCGACACTGGAATGGGATTAAACATGTATTTCGGTACTTACGTGGTAGTACAGATCTTGGTTTATTTTATCATAAAATGCAAATGCTACTCTTGTTGGATATGCAGATGCAGGATATCTATCAGACCCACATAAAGCAAAATCTCAAAACGGTTATGTCTTCACCCATGGAGATACAGCCATATCATGGAAATCAACAAAGCAAACACTAACGAGCGGACATCGTCAAATAATGCCGAATTGATCGCTCTATAATGAAGCAGGAAGAGAATGTGTAGGTTGAGATCAATGATTGAATATATCCAAAAGGAATGTAAGTTGAAGACAATCACTGATAATCCAACCAAGATATATGAAGACAATTCTGCATGCATCGCACAAGTGAAGGAGGGCTATATCAAAGGTGATCGAACAAAGCACATTTCGCCAAAGCTCTTCTCAACACATGATCTCGAGAAAGAAGGGAAGATTGATGTCCAGCAAATCCGATCTTTTGACAATCCAGCTGATTTATTCACGAAGTCTCTATGTCCTAAGAAACTAGAAGAACTTGTGCACAAGATTGGGATGCGAAGATTTCAAGAGGATACGCACACTAAGCTGAGGGGGAGAATTGTACGCACTGCACTCTTTTTCCCTTCGATCAGGTTTTTATCCCACTGGGTTTTTCTGGCAGGTTTTTAATGAGGCAGAATTATGAAGCGTACAATGCAAGTTGAACCCAAATATGTAAAGTGTTCCTATGTCCTTGATAAAAGGTGAATATTCAAGGGGGAGTGTTGTAGATAATGGTGAATTATTCACCTTATCTTTTGCACTTCTGTAAAACGGCTCTTACGGCCCTTAAGAGACAGTGGCCTTATACGACCCTTGGAATCTTCTCCCGCAAGCCAATTTTTTTTGCTATATATATGTATCATGAACGATGAATAATAAGAAAGTACGAAGAGTTCTAAATTTCCTTTAATTCCACAATACTAATAAATCTAATTGTTCTAATTCTTAGAAAATATCTATAATCCACGTTAAATTCCTAAAAATTAGATTTATTTACGTAAATTCCTTAAAAATTCCTAAAAATCATAAGAATCCTAAAAAATAAGAAGTCTAAAAAATACCGTAAATTCCTAAAAATTTCCTAATAAATCTAATTGTTCTAATTCTTAGAAAATATCTATAAAATTATTTTACACACAAATTCAATACGACAACTATAATCAACCAAAATTTCAACATTTTAACCCAAAATATTAATTAAATCTAATTATTTCCCAAAATACCTAAAAAATCCACCAAAATCACAACAATTTATAAAAAAAATTCTATACAACAAATACCCATAAAATCAATACTACAACTAAAATCTCAATATATATCAACATTTCAACCATATATTTTTATTAATTCACATTATTTTAACTAATTAACAAGATTAAATACTCAAACTCCCCAATAATTCAACCTAAAAACCTATCCATCCAAATATCTTCAAATCAACTCAAATCTTCCATATACAAGATTCCAACAATATTATGCATAAATATCACATTAATTCAACAAATTAACATATATAACTACTAAATCTTCCAAAAAAAACTATAGCAACTTATAGATCTACATAAAAAACAACTCAAAAGCTAGAAAAATTGAAGAACTAACCATAACAACTTCGGATTCGGTCTTGGTGAAGGAAAGAACAAACGAAACGAGACACCTACGAGCACCGGATTCAATCGAAACAAGCAAAAAAGCACAAAATTGGCTCGAATGGGAGAGAGACTGTAAAGGGAGAGGAGGGAGGCGGCCGAAGTTAAAGATGTGAGGGTTTAGGGATGAGTTTGGCTTTTATAGCCAAAATTGTCTCCCCGTCACGTGAGGTGCACGATGCGTCGTCACGGGGGCTTTTCCCTTCATCGTCACGCTCCTGCCATTTTCTGTGTGGCGTCACGGGAATAAAATAGCAGGGCGTCACGGGAACTCTGATTTCTGGCGTGGCGGGGTAAAATTGTATAACGTGACGTTATGTTAATAACCCCCGTGATGTTTAGCATGCGATGGTTAGCAAAAATTTAATGCGACAGATAGTAATCACCTTCTTTATTCCTTGTATGTATTTTTAATGTCGTTTTTTTTATGTCTGAAGCTTGTTGATTCTCTACTTTTGCAGCTCTTCCTATTTCATCTCTTCCGATTCTAATACTTCGGGTCGGTTCAGTAAACTAGTTGAATAAATTTTTTCCATCTAACTGAAACGTGGTAGCTGAAATAAAGTAGATGAAAAGTAGCTGAAAAGTGATGGTAGATTAAATTAAATAAGCTAGCTGAATTTCGAGTTAAAAATAGTGTACGGTAAAAGGGGTAGATGAATTGTACAAGCTATGGGAATTTTATGCACACAAGCTAGCTTAAAACCCACAATCCCCACCCCCTAGCTTGACAGCTTATGAGAATTTTCAGCTGGATTTGCCCAAGCTAGTTTTAATGTGAAGTAGCTTGTTTTTGAAGCCAAAAAAAAACGTTCAACAAGGAAAGGGTGAATAAGCTAGACATTAAGTTAGGTTTTTCTCCTATTAAACTACTTGCAACGGCCCCTTCATGGTGAGAATATGCACTCTTACAACTCGGGCATTAAAACACAAATTTCCATAATTGATGTCATTAGTAGCAAAATTCTATGCAGATATAACTCATATGATTTATGAAATACATGCATGACAGAATTCAATGGATAATATGGTCTTTGAGCACTTGTTCGGAAGGTTAGTTTTTTATCTCGTTTGTCAGTGATGTTTTGAAGTTGGGTATATGTTTCCTTTGCAGATTTCCATATTTCTTGCCCTGCCTTTGCATTTCAGTATTTGCGTTGGGATTTTGTTTCTGCACTTTCTGGCTTGAGGTAATGTAAACCATTATGCTTGTATAACGTTGATCACCTTCGGTATATCCATCATGGTCTTTATGCATTAATGTACATATGTGATACATTTTCAATTGAGTATTAAGTATGGTAAAAAAAAAAAATCCAAATATGGCGTCTTTTTGTGTTTTTCTGGCATTTATTTTATATATGGTTTCAGACCTCAAATATAATCTGGGCTGAGGTGGCGAAATTGATGTCGGCCCTTCCTCCAGAATATCGCCCACCATCAGGCGACGGCGACGATACTACAACGCCGTAGTGTTTTTCATGCTTTATTTCTAAAACAGTTATGATATGTATGAACTATGTTTTTTGTGGTGTTTTATATGAACTATACTTGTGAACTATTATAGAAGATATTATTGTATGTTTGTGTAAAATTTGAATGTCGGTTTTATGAATGTTAATGTTAGATTTGCTTTGAATATCATGTTCGTGTAAACTTTTAATTGAATAAAGGCAAAATGTGTGATTTGGATGTCGATAAATGATTATTAGAATTATATAGAGACAGATTTGTTGACGGCATAACAACAGATTAATGGCGTAAAAGTGACGACTTAATGATGAGGTGGAGACGGATTTTGCGACGGATTTTTTCGTCAATCTGTCGCCATTTTGTTTCACAAGAACCTTGACTTCCAAATTGGCGACGGAAATCCGTCAATATTTTCCCGCCAATCCGTCGCCAATTTCACGACGAATAGCAATTTGTCGCTAATTCTGGTTCGCTACCAAAATGGGCACAACGGGCACGGTCCGTCGCAAATCCATCGCCAATCACCATTAGCGACGGATTTCAGGAGATTAGCGACGGATATAGTGAAACCTGATGCACACTTGCTAGTGCAAACTGTTAAATGAACGACCCATAATTATTCTCGATTCCTCACTTAAAGTTTTATTCTCACCAAATTTTACCCTTAGATTTAATGTTTTACTTGATGAATAATTAATAGAACTAACTAAATGTATTTTTAAACAAAAAAACAATTTAAAGTATTATTTTGGATATTTAATAATTTAGACATCCTTTATTTAAATTAGATTTAGTTTTGGACTGAAAAACCTAATCTATTTGTATAATACTAAAGCAACATGAAAAACAGTTTATGTGTCAATTGATTTGGTTAAATATCATCTTCTCATTCATTATGAACAGTTTTTTACATGTGTCAAACTTTAAGAGCATTGTTTTTGGACTATAGCCACATAACATTCAATTTGACAAAATGTGACACAAATTATAACCTTTCTTTTACTATTATATGACTAGAAAGTTTGACTTAATAAAAGAAAATAATGTAATTTCCAGAATTTTTATTTTATTTTTGAGAATATCATTTTTTATTTTGAACCGAAATAAAATCTTCTATTTTATACAAGAAAAAATCTAGCATTACTAAAAATCAAGCATTTTCTTTTATATTTGATTATAAATATATCCTATAAATAAATTTAGGAAATGAATAAAATAAAGAATACACAAGACCACCGTTACAAAGGAAATATTACATAAACACAATTATTATTTATTATTTATGAAAAAGACTTTTACTATATTATGACTTAATATGATAATTAATGTTATTTATTTATATATATTTAAAAATTATAATATATCTATATATTATTTTATTTTAATTATAAATTATTGGATGCATGTGGGTTACACTAGTATAGAAAAAAATAACATTTATTTGGACGGGAGCATCAAAGTTAAACTTTTTTTTTGCATATAACATAATATGGAAGAAAGTTCATAATAATGCAGGATCATTCACTATTTTCTCAATATAATAAAAGTGCGAATAACAGAATATGGAAAGAAAGTTAATAATACCAACATATTTCCCATGTAGAGCACGCGGTTATTAAAATATAATATTATAAAAGTTTTGTTAGAGATATTAAAATAAGGTAAGATTTGATTGAATGGTGAGATGGTGAATAATTATTAAATAAAAAATAATAATATATGATGAATAAAACTAATATAATTTTAAAATATGTGAGATATAATCGTAATAAAATATGCAAATCCAAATTCGATAGAGGTCGAATTGTGGCCATTTAGATTCTGAATCGTAATAATATCCTTTAAATTTCATTTATGTAATATTACTATATATAGCAATTATTTTTGCTTATATATAAAATGTAATGGCAAACAAAACATCTATGGAAATCTCCTTACATAAAGTTAGTCGGGAGTCTAGCAACCAACTGCGCACCTACACCTTTATCTTTATGTAATTGAGTCGTTTTTTATTAAAGTCTAATTTAAGACAGATATTAATATAGTTTTTTAGTTTGATAAAAGTTTTTTTTTGTAAAAATGCACCAATAATGGATTCGATTTAAAATAACATAAAAATAAATATAAAATCCTGCAGGGTTTTATCTTTAGGGAAATATAATTTATAAACTTTTAATTAAATGTTAAATCTATGTTGTTATAGTAAACAAATACTAGGAGCTTGCCAAATCAGCAATGGTGGGGTCAAAACTTTTGAGGAGGCTTGAAACAACGTTGTTTTAATAGTTATGTAAGAGTGTTGGGTCATTCACTATTTTCTCCATATACTAACTTTTATTATTGAATTAAATAAATTAACTTTAGGTTAAAGAATGCAAATCGCTAAGACCATCTTTTATGGTGATACTCCAAATATCTTTTAAGAAAATTAAAGATAGATATCAGAAATTTGAGTGGATAAATAAAGGAGTATCAATTGCATGATACTCTCCTCTACTTTTGTCTTGGAACAAATCCTAATTTCTTTCATTTATTTCTCTTACCTTTAAAATAAATCTAAGATATTCTCAATATACCATTGAGGATGCTATATTCACTCTTATACAAGATTATTAAAAAGTTTATGCATTTGGTCCCACTTTTTTCATCTACAATTAAAAATAACCCACCAAATCAAATAATACTAAAAAGAAAAGAGAAACACGAAAACTTAATTATGATACTCGATGTGAGTATCACCATTGTAAGGTAAGACTCTCTTAAAATAAAAATAGTATTTAAAAATTGACTATGATACTCAAAATTAATATTACCATTAAGGATGCTCAATACTATAAGAAACTTAAATGCTAATGCTTTTTTTTTATTCACATATTCATGAGCCAATCACAAATTTTGTTTACAAAGGTATTACTTGTCTACATGCAATCTAACTCATCTAGAACATGACAGTCAAACATCTTCTTAGAACATTCTCAATGGTGATATTCGTCTTGAGTATTATAGTCAATTTTGAAATATTATTTTTATTTTAAGAAACTCTTATTTTACAATAGTAATACTCATATCAAGTATCATAATTAATTTTTGTATTTCTCTTTTCTTTTTATTCTTATTTGATTTGTTGGTTTTTTTTTAAATCATACATGAATGAAAAGTGGGACCAAACGTGTAAGCTTTTTCATGATCTTATGTTTATTTACAAGCTTTTGCATCCAATAAGCTAGCTTATTTAGTAGCTTGTTAGGGATGTTCTTACCGAACGGCCATTTAAGTCCAAAATTTTAGCTAGATGTAAATAAGCTAGCTTATCATAATTCAACTAGCTTTTCTTCATATTTTCCCACAAGCTGGCAATCTAGCAGGAGCTGGATTGTTAAAGTTAAGCTAGCTTTTCTCCAAATTAAAATCCAGCTAGATGATTTCAGCTAGATGGAAAATTAAAATTCAGTTAGTTTACCAAACGGAACCTAAGTGTCATACATATAATACTCAAAAAGTAATAATGATATTGAAACCTTAAAAAAATTGACATTTATCTTTAAAACAAATTTCTAAGATACTTGGAGTATCAGATGTAATTTTTAAATACTATTTTTATTTTAAATACTCTTACTTTATAAAGGCGATACTCACATCAAGTATCATAATTATTTTTTATATTTCTCTTTTCTTTTTACTCTTATTTTATTTGTTGGAGTTATTTTTTAATAGTAGATAGAATGAAAAGTGGGACCAAAGGTGTAAGCTTTTTCATGATCTTGTGTAAGAGTGACTATCATAAATATGATGTTCAAAAGTAATAATGATATTAAAACAATAAAAAATATGACAATTTTCTTTTAGAAAAATTCTAAGATACATAAGCTGAATACTAGCAGCAGGAGAGGTCCTGCTATGTTACGAAGGTTGTATGAACACTAGTGTGGCATTTTTGCCACTTTATAATTTATTATCATTTGGCAAAAAAAATCTAAGATACTTGAAGTATCACCATTGAGGATGGTCTTACACAAGTCTTACATATTTGATCCAATTTAATATTTATTTATAATTAAAAAACTAAACATTAACAAAACTAAAATAAAAGATAAATATAGATTATTGAATATGATATTTAATATGAGTATCACCATTGCGAAGAAGGAATTTTATAAAATGAAAGTACTATCTAAAAATTGGTTATGAGACTTCATATAAGTATCATAATTGAAGATGCTATTACATCCAAAATCACAACAACTTAAAGGCCATAGATATAGCAGGATTTCAGGCTTTCCTTTGCACGCAACATGCATACATACTAGAGGTTGTAGCTCCTGCTTTGCACGAGCCTTTTGTCCGACAATTGTAGTAAAAATAACCTTATCTTTTGAAAGTAAATAGAATAACACAAACTTTATAATAATATACAAAATATAACCTTTATATATTTGTATTCATGAAACAAATTAATACTAAAAAATAAATGATATATATTTTATATTAATATAAAAATAATCTAGACAATTTAATCAAACAATCTTATATAATACCAATTCCATTAACAATAGAATGTAATTATGAGATAAAACTATGAATTTGAAATGAATTTTAATATCTATGTTGACAGCATCGCTTTACATTTTTACCAAGTAATCATATATAATACCAATTCCATTAACACATGTCGGAACTTGGCATGTACTACCAATTCCACTAACACTGGACTGAACTTGGCCTGTATAAACATCATGTGATTCGCAATTTGTCGAATCGTGATTCCTAATTTACACCGCCCGCTGATAATCTTTGAATTTCTCCACTTGGTGTAGAGGTTTTTCTAGATTGAATTATCCATCCGAGGAGAAAGTCGTTAAATCTGTAACGCCAGAATAAATGTGGGAGAGAGTAGTTAAGTTTTGTAACGCCGGAATAAATGCAATCTTCATCCCCCCAAATTCTGGGGCGCTCCAGTGGATTGGCACCGTCGTTCTTTCTCGCTCAACTCTTGAAAGTCCACTCTCGGTCACCCGCCAGTAGTATTCAACCAGCTTGATGATGAAACTTGCGTTGCTCCCTCCAAAGCTCCTCCGATTGAAGACCCAGTCATTATGCCATTTCCAAATATTCCACACTGCCATAGAGAAGGTATCCATCCACCCTTCATTCCAATCCTTGTCCAAACAAAGGTTGACTCGTAGCCATTGGGCCTCGGTCATGCTGAAGAAATCAGACACCCACTGTCCAATGAGGAGTTGCCGCCACAAATCTCGGGCAACATGACAGTCCTGCAAAAGATGGATAATGGTCTACGGTTCATTGTTGCACTTGGGACACAAGTCCAAGCTAGCCATGTGATGTCAAGCTCTTTGCGCATTGGTAAGGATCACACCCCAGATAATTAACCAATAAAAATACCGGATCCTCTCTTGCACACACACAAACTCCAATTTTTTTTAAAAAATATTATTATTGATGTTAGAAGTAATACCTTGGTCATAGATAAGAGAGTATACCAAGGAGACGGAGATGTTTCCATCCTTCACTACAACAAATCCTCGAATTTGCGACGGAATTAGCGACGGACTGCAATTCCGTCGCTAATTCCGAAACTTTGCGACGATTTCGCGACGGTCGGGAAACGCGTCGCTAGATTCGTAACCCCGACGGTTAGAGACGGAAATCCGTCGCTACATTGGCCAGTGAGATGGCGTGAAAGGTTACTAGATTGACGACACCATTAGCGACGGAAATCCGTTCGCTAATGCGATTGGCGGGACTTTTGACGCCACTACTATACACGTTAGCAACGGAAATCCGTCGCTAACGCGTAGATACCGCCAAAAATTTGGCGAAATTTTAACTTACGCGTTTTTTTATTTAGCGACGGGTTTAGCAACGGAAAATCCGTCGCTAAACCTTCGTCTTCTATAAATCACCGTTGCGCCCCTTCTGCCCTATTTTCGTCCGTTTTCTCTTTGGATTTCCGCCGCGCCCCTCCAAGTTTCCGCCGGTTTCCTCTGTTTCCTCCTCTTCTCTCCCTCCATCTCGTCCTCCTATCTCCCTCCATCTCATCCTCCCTATTTTCCGCGCCCTAGTTGAAGTTCCGGCGCCCCTAGTTGCCGCGCGCCGCCCACCGTCACACGACCGGAGCTCCGCCCAGTCACCGCCTCCATCGCCGAGTAGCCGCCGTCGCGCAGCCCGCCTATAGGTTTATATTTTGTTTTTATTTTTTGTTTTATTGTCTTTCAATATGTAGATATATATAGTTTTTTAGAATTAAATTTTGTTATATTGTTTAGAATTGATATATAAATAGGTTAGAACTGTTTTCTTAATTTTCTAAGAGTTTATAGAATTTTTTAGAAATTATATAGATTTATTTATGAATTTTATAGAATTTGTTAGTAATTATTTAAGATTTTTTAATGAATTAAATAGAATTATATAGTATTTTATAGAAGTTATATAGATTTTTTAGGAATTATATAGGATTTTTTAGGGATTAAATAGAATTATTATGATTATATAGATTTTTAGAAATTTTATAGAATTATTTATGAATTTAATAGATTTATATAAAATATTGTAGAAATTATATATGATTTTTAGAATTATATAGATTTTTTATGAATTATATAAAGTATTTTTATAGAACTATATACAATTTTTTAGAATTATTTAGAAATTACATAGATTTTTTAGGAATTATATATGATTTTTAGAATTATATAGAATTTTTTATGGATTTAAAATATTATAGATTTATAATTTATGGATTTAGAATATTATAGAAATTATATAGAGTGTTATGGATCTAGGATTTTTATGGATTTAAAATATTATAGATTTAGAATTTTATGGATTTAGAATATTATAGAAATAGAAATTATATAGAGTGTTATGGATCTAGGATTTTTATGGATTTAGAATATTATAGATTTAGAATTTTTGTGGATTTAGGAATATATATGATTGGTGGATTTAATATTAAATATTGTTTATATATGAGGTGGTCGTGATGAATGCGACCCTTTTTTGGTTTTAAAGGTTAATTCATTTAAGGTATGCCTCAAAAAGAGGAAACAAACCGGGAACACAATCTAGACAAGACACAAGAGAGTGAGAGGCTTACATGGGAAGGCACGTAGGCCCCCCATACTATG
>NW_027369930.1:0-39380 GCF_046119375.1 Phyllobates terribilis
AACATTTCTGGACGTTTTTCAATGGCAAAAATCAATGAATATTGTAAATGCACAAACAGTAATATCTCCACATTGCACGGTGCAATTCTGAAATTTTTTGCTTTTTCCTGCTAATCCTAGCATGATAAAGAAGATTCAAAGAGAGTGAGATGCCAGCTCCTTTCATTCAGTCAGTAGCTTCAAACATTTCTGGTATATGAAAAACATGTTTTTCAATGGCAAAAATCAATGAATATTGTAAATGCACAAACAGTAATATCTCCACATTGCACGGTGCAATTCTGAAATTTTTTGCTTTTTCCTGTTAATCCTAGCATGATAAAGAAGATTCAAAGAGAGTGAGATGCCAGCTCCTTTCATTCAGTCAGTAGCTTCAAACATTTCTGGTATATGAAAAACATGTTTTTCAATGGCAAAAATCAATGAATATTGTAAATGCACAAACAGTAATATCTCCACATTGCAAGGTGCAATTCTGAAATTTTTAGCTTTTTCCTGTTAATCCTAGCATGATAAAGAAGATTCAAAGAGAGTGAGATGCCAGCTCCTTTCATTCAGTCAGTAGCTTCAAACATTTCTGGTATATGAAAAACATGTTTTTCAATGGCAAAAATCAATGAATATTGTAAATGCACAAACAGTAATATCTCCACATTGCAAGGTGCAATTCTGAAATTTTTAGCTTTTTCCTGTTAATCCTAGCATGATAAAGAAGATTCAAAGAGAGTGAGATGCCAGCTCCTTTCATTCAGTCAGCAGCTTCAAACATTTCTGGACGTTTTTCAATGGCAAAAATCAATGAATATTGTAAATGCACAAACAGTAATATCTCCACATTGCAAGGTGCAATTCTGAAATTTTTAGCTTTTTCCTGCTAATCCTAGCATGATAAAGAAGATTCAAAGAGAGTGAGATGCCAGCTCCTTTCATTCAGTCAGTAGCTTCAAACATTTCTGGTATATGAAAAACATGTTTTTCAATGGCAAAAATCAATGAATATTGTAAATGCACAAACAGTAATATCTCCACATTGCAAGGTGCAATTCTGAAATTTTTAGCTTTTTCCTGTTAATCCTAGCATGATAAAGAAGATTCAAAGAGAGTGAGATGCCAGCTCCTTTCATTCAGTCAGTAGCTTCAAACATTTCTGGTATATGAAAAACATGTTTTTCAATGGCAAAAATCAATGAATATTGTAAATGCACAAACAGTAATATCTCCACATTGCAAGGTGCAATTCTGAAATTTTTAGCTTTTTCCTGTTAATCCTAGCATGATAAAGAAGATTCAAAGAGAGTGAGATGCCATCTCCTTTCATTCAGTCAGTAGCTTCAAACATTTCTGGACGTTTTTCAATGGCAAAAATCAATGAATATTGTAAATGCACAAACAGTAATATCTCCACATTGCAAGGTGCAATTCTGAAATTTTTAGCTTTTTCCTGCTAATCCTAGCATGATAAAGAAGATTCAAAGAGAGTGAGATGCCAGCTCCTTTCATTCAGTCAGTAGCTTCAAACATTTCTGGTATATGAAAAACATGTTTTTCAATGGCAAAAATCAATGAATATTGTAAATGCACAAACAGTAATATCTCCACATTGCACGGTGCAATTCTGAAATTTTTAGCTTTTTCCTGTTAATCCTAGCATGATAAAGAAGATTCAAAGAGAGTGAGATGCCAGCTCCTTTCATTCAGTCAGTAGCTTCAAACATTTCTGGTATATGAAAAACATGTTTTTCAATGGCAAAAATCAATGAATATTGTAAATGCACAAACAGTAATATCTCCACATTGCACGGTGCAATTCTGAAATTTTTAGCTTTTTCCTGTTAATCCTAGCATGATAAAGAAGATTCAAAGAGAGTGAGATGCCAGCTCCTTTCATTCAGTCAGTAGCTTCAAACATTTCTGGTATATGAAAAACATGTTTTTCAATGGCAAAAATCAATGAATATTGTAAATGCACAAACAGTAATATCTCCACATTGCAAGGTGCAATTCTGAAATTTTTTGCTTTTTCCTGCTAATCCTAGCATGATAAAGAAGATTCAAAGAGAGTGAGATGCCAGCTCCTTTCATTCAGTCAGTAGCTTCAAACATTTCTGGTATATGAAAAACATGTTTTTCAATGGCAAAAATCAATGAATATTGTAAATGCACAAACAGTAATATCTCCACATTGCAAGGTGCAATTCTGAAATTTTTAGCTTTTTCCTGTTAATCCTAGCATGATAAAGAAGATTCAAAGAGAGTGAGATGCCAGCTCCTTTCATTCAGTCAGTAGCTTCAAACATTTCTGGACGTTTTTCAATGGCAAAAATCAATGAATATTGTAAATGCACAAGCAGTAATATCTCCACATTGCAAGGTGCAATTCTGAAATTTTTTGCTTTTTCCTGCTAATCCTAGCATGATAAAGAAGATTCAAAGAGAGTGAGATGCCAGCTCCTTTCATTCAGTCAGTAGCTTCAAACATTTCTGGTATATGAAAAACATGTTTTTCAATGGCAAAAATCAATGAATATTGTAAATGCACAAACAGTAATATCTCCACATTGCACGGTGCAATTCTGAAATTTTTAGCTTTTTCCTGTTAATCCTAGCATGATAAAGAAGATTCAAAGAGAGTGAGATGCCAGCTCCTTTCATTCAGTCAGTAGCTTCAAACATTTCTGGTATATGAAAAACATGTTTTTCAATGGCAAAAATCAATGAATATTGTAAATGCACAAACAGTAATATCTCCACATTGCACGGTGCAATTCTGAAATTTTTAGCATTTTCCTGTTAATCCTAGCATGATAAAGAAGATTCAAAGAGAGTGAGATGCCAGCTCCTTTCATTCAGTCAGTAGCTTCAAACATTTCTGGTATATGAAAAACATGTTTTTCAATGGCAAAAATCAATGAATATTGTAAATGCACAAACAGTAATATCTCCACATTGCAAGGTGCAATTCTGAAATTTTTTGCTTTTTCCTGTTAATCCTAGCATGATAAAGAAGATTCAAAGAGAGTGAGATGCCAGCTCATTTTATTCAGTCAGTAGCTTCAAACATTTCTGGTATATGAAAAACATGTTTTTCAATGGCAAAAATCAATGAATATTGTAAATGCACAAACAGTAATATCTCCACATTGCACGGTGCAATTCTGAAATTTTTTGCTTTTTCCTGTTAATCCTAGCATGATAAAGAAGATTCAAAGAGAGTGAGATGCCAGCTCCTTTCATTCAGTCAGTAGCTTCAAACATTTCTGGTATATGAAAAACATGTTTTTCAATGGCAAAAATCAATGAATATTGTAAATGCACAAACAGTAATATCTCCACATTGCACGGTGCAATTCTGAAATTTTTTGCTTTTTCCTGCTAATCCTAGCATGATAAAGAAGATTCAAAGAGAGTGAGATGCCAGCTCCTTTCATTCAGTCAGTAGCTTCAAACATTTCTGGTATATGAAAAACATGTTTTTCAATGGCAAAAATCAATGAATATTGTAAATGCACAAACAGTAATATCTCCACATTGCACGGTGCAATTCTGAAATTTTTTGCTTTTTCCTGCTAATCCTAGCATGATAAAGAAGATTCAAAGAGAGTGAGATGCCAGCTCCTTTCATTCAGTCAGTAGCTTCAAACATTTCTGGACGTTTTTCAATGGCAAAAATCAATGAATATTGTAAATGCACAAACAGTAATATCTCCACATTGCAAGGTGCAATTCTGAAATTTTTAGCTTTTTCCTGTTAATCCTAGCATGATAAAGAAGATTCAAAGAGAGTGAGATGCCAGCTCCTTTCATTCAGTCAGTAGCTTCAAACATTTCTGGTATATGAAAAACATGTTTTTCAATGGCAAAAATCAATGAATATTGTAAATGCACAAACAGTAATATCTCCACATTGCACGGTGCAATTCTGAAATTTTTAGCTTTTTCCTGCTAATCCTAGCATGATAAAGAAGATTCAAAGAGAGTGAGATGCCAGCTCCTTTCATTCAGTCAGTAGCTTCAAACATTTCTGGACGTTTTTCAATGGCAAAAATCAATGAATATTGTAAATGCACAAACAGTAATATCTCCACATTGCAAGGTGCAATTCTGAAATTTTTAGCTTTTTCCTGCTAATCCTAGCATGATAAAGAAGATTCAAAGAGAGTGAGATGCCAGCTCCTTTCATTCAGTCAGTAGCTTCAAACATTTCTGGTATATGAAAAACATGTTTTTCAATGGCAAAAATCAATGAATATTGTAAATGCACAAACAGTAATATCTCCACATTGCAAGGTGCAATTCTGAAATTTTTAGCTTTTTCCTGCTAATCCTAGCATGATAAAGAAGATTCAAAGAGAGTGAGATGCCAGCTCCTTTCATTCAGTCAGTAGCTTCAAACATTTCTGGTATATGAAAAACATGTTTTTCAATGGCAAAAATCAATGAATATTGTAAATGCACAAACAGTAGTATCTCCACATTGCACGGTGCAATTCTGAAATTTTTTGCTTTTTCCTGCTAATCCTAGCATGATAAAGAAGATTCAAAGAGAGTGAGATGCCAGCTCCTTTCATTCAGTCAGTAGCTTCAAACATTTCTGGTATATGAAAAACATGTTTTTCAATGGCAAAAATCAATGAATATTGTAAATGCACAAACAGTAATATCTCCACATTGCAAGGTGCAATTCTGAAATTTTTTGCTTTTTCCTGCTAATCCTAGCATGATAAAGAAGATTCAAAGAGAGTGAGATGCCAGCTCCTTTCATTCAGTCAGTAGCTTCAAACATTTCTGGTATATGAAAAACATGTTTTTCAATGGCAAAAATCAATGAATATTGTAAATGCACAAACAGTAATATCTCCACATTGCACGGTGCAATTCTGAAATTTTTTGCTTTTTCCTGCTAATCCTAGCATGATAAAGAAGATTCAAAGAGAGTGAGATGCCAGCTCCTTTCATTCAGTCAGTAGCTTCAAACATTTCTGGACGTTTTTCAATGGCAAAAATCAATGAATATTGTAAATGCACAAACAGTAATATCTCCACATTGCACGGTGCAATTCTGAAATTTTTAGCTTTTTCCTGTTAATCCTAGCATGATAAAGAAGATTCAAAGAGAGTGAGATGCCAGCTCCTTTCATTCAGTCAGTAGCTTCAAACATTTCTGGTATATGAAAAACATGTTTTTCAATGGCAAAAATCAATGAATATTGTAAATGCACAAACAGTAATATCTCCACATTGCAAGGTGCAATTCTGAAATTTTTTGCTTTTTCCTGCTAATCCTAGCATGATAAAGAAGATTCAAAGAGAGTGAGATGCCAGCTCCTTTCATTCAGTCAGTAGCTTCAAACATTTCTGGTATATGAAAAACATGTTTTTCAATGGCAAAAATCAATGAATATTGTAAATGCACAAACAGTAATATCTCCACATTGCACGGTGCAATTCTGAAATTTTTTGCTTTTTCCTGCTAATCCTAGCATGATAAAGAAGATTCAAAGAGAGTGAGATGCCAGCTCCTTTCATTCAGTCAGTAGCTTCAAACATTTCTGGACGTTTTTCAATGGCAAAAATCAATGAATATTGTAAATGCACAAACAGTAATATCTCCACATTGCAAGGTGCAATTCTGAAATTTTTTGCTTTTTCCTGCTAATCCTAGCATGATAAAGAAGATTCAAAGAGAGTGAGATGCCAGCTCCTTTCATTCAGTCAGTAGCTTCAAACATTTCTGGTATATGAAAAACATGTTTTTCAATGGCAAAAATCAATGAATATTGTAAATGCACAAACAGTAATATCTCCACATTGCACGGTGCAATTCTGAAATTTTTAGCTTTTTCCTGTTAATCCTAGCATGATAAAGAAGATTCAAAGAGAGTGAGATGCCAGCTCCTTTCATTCAGTCAGTAGCTTCAAACATTTCTGGTATATGAAAAACATGTTTTTCAATGGCAAAAATCAATGAATATTGTAAATGCACAAACAGTAATATCTCCACATTGCACGGTGCAATTCTGAAATTTTTTGCTTTTTCCTGCTAATCCTAGCATGATAAAGAAGATTCAAAGAGAGTGAGATGCCAGCTCCTTTCATTCAGTCAGTAGCTTCAAACATTTCTGGACGTTTTTCAATGGCAAAAATCAATGAATATTGTAAATGCACAAACAGTAATATCTCCACATTGCACGGTGCAATTCTGAAATTTTTTGCTTTTTCCTGCTAATCCTAGCATGATAAAGAAGATTCAAAGAGAGTGAGATGCCAGCTCCTTTCATTCAGTCAGTAGCTTCAAACATTTCTGGTATATGAAAAACATGTTTTTCAATGGCAAAAATCAATGAATATTGTAAATGCACAAACAGTAATATCTCCACATTGCACGGTGCAATTCTGAAATTTTTTGCTTTTTCCTGTTAATCCTAGCATGATAAAGAAGATTCAAAGAGAGTGAGATGCCAGCTCCTTTCATTCAGTCAGTAGCTTCAAACATTTCTGGTATATGAAAAACATGTTTTTCAATGGCAAAAATCAATGAATATTGTAAATGCACAAACAGTAATATCTCCACATTGCAAGGTGCAATTCTGAAATTTTTAGCTTTTTCCTGTTAATCCTAGCATGATAAAGAAGATTCAAAGAGAGTGAGATGCCAGCTCCTTTCATTCAGTCAGTAGCTTCAAACATTTCTGGTATATGAAAAACATGTTTTTCAATGGCAAAAATCAATGAATATTGTAAATGCACAAACAGTAATATCTCCACATTGCAAGGTGCAATTCTGAAATTTTTAGCTTTTTCCTGTTAATCCTAGCATGATAAAGAAGATTCAAAGAGAGTGAGATGCCAGCTCCTTTCATTCAGTCAGTAGCTTCAAACATTTCTGGACGTTTTTCAATGGCAAAAATCAATGAATATTGTAAATGCACAAACAGTAATATCTCCACATTGCAAGGTGCAATTCTGAAATTTTTAGCTTTTTCCTGCTAATCCTAGCATGATAAAGAAGATTCAAAGAGAGTGAGATGCCAGCTCCTTTCATTCAGTCAGTAGCTTCAAACATTTCTGGTATATGAAAAACATGTTTTTCAATGGCAAAAATCAATGAATATTGTAAATGCACAAACAGTAATATCTCCACATTGCAAGGTGCAATTCTGAAATTTTTAGCTTTTTCCTGTTAATCCTAGCATGATAAAGAAGATTCAAAGAGAGTGAGATGCCAGCTCCTTTCATTCAGTCAGTAGCTTCAAACATTTCTGGTATATGAAAAACATGTTTTTCAATGGCAAAAATCAATGAATATTGTAAATGCACAAACAGTAATATCTCCACATTGCAAGGTGCAATTCTGAAATTTTTAGCTTTTTCCTGTTAATCCTAGCATGATAAAGAAGATTCAAAGAGAGTGAGATGCCAGCTCCTTTCATTCAGTCAGTAGCTTCAAACATTTCTGGACGTTTTTCAATGGCAAAAATCAATGAATATTGTAAATGCACAAACAGTAATATCTCCACATTGCAAGGTGCAATTCTGAAATTTTTAGCTTTTTCCTGCTAATCCTAGCATGATAAAGAAGATTCAAAGAGAGTGAGATGCCAGCTCCTTTCATTCAGTCAGTAGCTTCAAACATTTCTGGTATATGAAAAACATGTTTTTCAATGGCAAAAATCAATGAATATTGTAAATGCACAAACAGTAATATCTCCACATTGCAAGGTGCAATTCTGAAATTTTTAGCTTTTTCCTGTTAATCCTAGCATGATAAAGAAGATTCAAAGAGAGTGAGATGCCAGCTCCTTTCATTCAGTCAGTAGCTTCAAACATTTCTGGTATATGAAAAACATGTTTTTCAATGGCAAAAATCAATGAATATTGTAAATGCACAAACAGTAATATCTCCACATTGCAAGGTGCAATTCTGAAATTTTTAGCTTTTTCCTGTTAATCCTAGCATGATAAAGAAGATTCAAAGAGAGTGAGATGCCAGCTCCTTTCATTCAGTCAGTAGCTTCAAACATTTCTGGACGTTTTTCAATGGCAAAAATCAATGAATATTGTAAATGCACAAACAGTAATATCTCCACATTGCAAGGTGCAATTCTGAAATTTTTAGCTTTTTCCTGCTAATCCTAGCATGATAAAGAAGATTCAAAGAGAGTGAGATGCCAGCTCCTTTCATTCAGTCAGTAGCTTCAAACATTTCTGGTATATGAAAAACATGTTTTTCAATGGCAAAAATCAATGAATATTGTAAATGCACAAACAGTAATATCTCCACATTGCACGGTGCAATTCTGAAATTTTTAGCTTTTTCCTGTTAATCCTAGCATGATAAAGAAGATTCAAAGAGAGTGAGATGCCAGCTCCTTTCATTCAGTCAGTAGCTTCAAACATTTCTGGTATATGAAAAACATGTTTTTCAATGGCAAAAATCAATGAATATTGTAAATGCACAAACAGTAATATCTCCACATTGCACGGTGCAATTCTGAAATTTTTAGCTTTTTCCTGTTAATCCTAGCATGATAAAGAAGATTCAAAGAGAGTGAGATGCCAGCTCCTTTCATTCAGTCAGTAGCTTCAAACATTTCTGGTATATGAAAAACATGTTTTTCAATGGCAAAAATCAATGAATATTGTAAATGCACAAACAGTAATATCTCCACATTGCAAGGTGCAATTCTGAAATTTTTTGCTTTTTCCTGCTAATCCTAGCATGATAAAGAAGATTCAAAGAGAGTGAGATGCCAGCTCCTTTCATTCAGTCAGTAGCTTCAAACATTTCTGGTATATGAAAAACATGTTTTTCAATGGCAAAAATCAATGAATATTGTAAATGCACAAACAGTAATATCTCCACATTGCAAGGTGCAATTCTGAAATTTTTAGCTTTTTCCTGTTAATCCTAGCATGATAAAGAAGATTCAAAGAGAGTGAGATGCCAGCTCCTTTCATTCAGTCAGTAGCTTCAAACATTTCTGGTATATGAAAAACATGTTTTTCAATGGCAAAAATCAATGAATATTGTAAATGCACAAACAGTAATATCTCCACATTGCACGGTGCAATTCTGAAATTTTTTGCTTTTTCCTGCTAATCCTAGCATGATAAAGAAGATTCAAAGAGAGTGAGATGCCAGCTCCTTTCATTCAGTCAGTAGCTTCAAACATTTCTGGACGTTTTTCAATGGCAAAAATCAATGAATATTGTAAATGCACAAACAGTAATATCTCCACATTGCAGGGTGCAATTCTGAAATTTTTTGCTTTTTCCTGCTAATCCTAGCATGATAAAGAAGATTCAAAGAGAGTGAGATGCCAGCTCCTTTCATTCAGTCAGTAGCTTCAAACATTTCTGGTATATGAAAAACATGTTTTTCAATGGCAAAAATCAATGAATATTGTAAATGCACAAACAGTAATATCTCCACATTGCATGGTGCAATTCTGAAATTTTTAGCTTTTTCCTGTTAATCCTAGCATGATAAAGAAGATTCAAAGAGAGTGAGATGCCAGCTCCTTTCATTCAGTCAGTAGCTTCAAACATTTCTGGTATATGAAAAACATGTTTTTCAATGGCAAAAATCAATGAATATTGTAAATGCACAAACAGTAATATCTCCACATTGCACGGTGCAATTCTGAAATTTTTTGCTTTTTCCTGCTAATCCTAGCATGATAAAGAAGATTCAAAGAGAGTGAGATGCCAGCTCCTTTCATTCAGTCAGTAGCTTCAAACATTTCTGGACGTTTTTCAATGGCAAAAATCAATGAATATTGTAAATGCACAAACAGTAATATCTCCACATTGCACGGTGCAATTCTGAAATTTTTTGCTTTTTCCTGCTAATCCTAGCATGATAAAGAAGATTCAAAGAGAGTGAGATGCCAGCTCCTTTCATTCAGTCAGTAGCTTCAAACATTTCTGGTATATGAAAAACATGTTTTTCAATGGCAAAAATCAATGAATATTGTAAATGCACAAACAGTAATATCTCCACATTGCACGGTGCAATTCTGAAATTTTTTGCTTTTTCCTGTTAATCCTAGCATGATAAAGAAGATTCAAAGAGAGTGAGATGCCAGCTCCTTTCATTCAGTCAGTAGCTTCAAACATTTCTGGTATATGAAAAACATGTTTTTCAATGGCAAAAATCAATGAATATTGTAAATGCACAAACAGTAATATCTCCACATTGCAAGGTGCAATTCTGAAATTTTTAGCTTTTTCCTGTTAATCCTAGCATGATAAAGAAGATTCAAAGAGAGTGAGATGCCAGCTCCTTTCATTCAGTCAGTAGCTTCAAACATTTCTGGTATATGAAAAACATGTTTTTCAATGGCAAAAATCAATGAATATTGTAAATGCACAAACAGTAATATCTCCACATTGCAAGGTGCAATTCTGAAATTTTTAGCTTTTTCCTGTTAATCCTAGCATGATAAAGAAGATTCAAAGAGAGTGAGATGCCAGCTCCTTTCATTCAGTCAGTAGCTTCAAACATTTCTGGACGTTTTTCAATGGCAAAAATCAATGAATATTGTAAATGCACAAACAGTAATATCTCCACATTGCAAGGTGCAATTCTGAAATTTTTAGCTTTTTCCTGCTAATCCTAGCATGATAAAGAAGATTCAAAGAGAGTGAGATGCCAGCTCCTTTCATTCAGTCAGTAGCTTCAAACATTTCTGGTATATGAAAAACATGTTTTTCAATGGCAAAAATCAATGAATATTGTAAATGCACAAACAGTAATATCTCCACATTGCAAGGTGCAATTCTGAAATTTTTAGCTTTTTCCTGTTAATCCTAGCATGATAAAGAAGATTCAAAGAGAGTGAGATGCCAGCTCCTTTCATTCAGTCAGTAGCTTCAAACATTTCTGGTATATGAAAAACATGTTTTTCAATGGCAAAAATCAATGAATATTGTAAATGCACAAACAGTAATATCTCCACATTGCAAGGTGCAATTCTGAAATTTTTAGCTTTTTCCTGTTAATCCTAGCATGATAAAGAAGATTCAAAGAGAGTGAGATGCCAGCTCCTTTCATTCAGTCAGTAGCTTCAAACATTTCTGGACGTTTTTCAATGGCAAAAATCAATGAATATTGTAAATGCACAAACAGTAATATCTCCACATTGCAAGGTGCAATTCTGAAATTTTTAGCTTTTTCCTGCTAATCCTAGCATGATAAAGAAGATTCAAAGAGAGTGAGATGCCAGCTCCTTTCATTCAGTCAGTAGCTTCAAACATTTCTGGTATATGAAAAACATGTTTTTCAATGGCAAAAATCAATGAATATTGTAAATGCACAAACAGTAATATCTCCACATTGCACGGTGCAATTCTGAAATTTTTAGCTTTTTCCTGTTAATCCTAGCATGATAAAGAAGATTCAAAGAGAGTGAGATGCCAGCTCCTTTCATTCAGTCAGTAGCTTCAAACATTTCTGGTATATGAAAAACATGTTTTTCAATGGCAAAAATCAATGAATATTGTAAATGCACAAACAGTAATATCTCCACATTGCACGGTGCAATTCTGAAATTTTTAGCTTTTTCCTGTTAATCCTAGCATGATAAAGAAGATTCAAAGAGAGTGAGATGCCAGCTCCTTTCATTCAGTCAGTAGCTTCAAACATTTCTGGTATATGAAAAACATGTTTTTCAATGGCAAAAATCAATGAATATTGTAAATGCACAAACAGTAATATCTCCACATTGCAAGGTGCAATTCTGAAATTTTTTGCTTTTTCCTGCTAATCCTAGCATGATAAAGAAGATTCAAAGAGAGTGAGATGCCAGCTCCTTTCATTCAGTCAGTAGCTTCAAACATTTCTGGTATATGAAAAACATGTTTTTCAATGGCAAAAATCAATGAATATTGTAAATGCACAAACAGTAATATCTCCACATTGCAAGGTGCAATTCTGAAATTTTTAGCTTTTTCCTGTTAATCCTAGCATGATAAAGAAGATTCAAAGAGAGTGAGATGCCAGCTCCTTTCATTCAGTCAGTAGCTTCAAACATTTCTGGACGTTTTTCAATGGCAAAAATCAATGAATATTGTAAATGCACAAACAGTAATATCTCCACATTGCAAGGTGCAATTCTGAAATTTTTTGCTTTTTCCTGCTAATCCTAGCATGATAAAGAAGATTCAAAGAGAGTGAGATGCCAGCTCCTTTCATTCAGTCAGTAGCTTCAAACATTTCTGGTATATGAAAAACATGTTTTTCAATGGCAAAAATCAATGAATATTGTAAATGCACAAACAGTAATATCTCCACATTGCACGGTGCAATTCTGAAATTTTTAGCTTTTTCCTGTTAATCCTAGCATGATAAAGAAGATTCAAAGAGAGTGAGATGCCAGCTCCTTTCATTCAGTCAGTAGCTTCAAACATTTCTGGTATATGAAAAACATGTTTTTCAATGGCAAAAATCAATGAATATTGTAAATGCACAAACAGTAATATCTCCACATTGCACGGTGCAATTCTGAAATTTTTTGCTTTTTCCTGCTAATCCTAGCATGATAAAGAAGATTCAAAGAGAGTGAGATGCCAGCTCCTTTCATTCAGTCAGTAGCTTCAAACATTTCTGGTATATGAAAAACATGTTTTTCAATGGCAAAAATCAATGAATATTGTAAATGCACAAACAGTAATATCTCCACATTGCACGGTGCAATTCTGAAATTTTTTGCTTTTTCCTGCTAATCCTAGCATGATAAAGAAGATTCAAAGAGAGTGAGATGCCAGCTCCTTTCATTCAGTCAGTAGCTTCAAACATTTCTGGACGTTTTTCAATGGCAAAAATCAATGAATATTGTAAATGCACAAACAGTAATATCTCCACATTGCAAGGTGCAATTCTGAAATTTTTTGCTTTTTCCTGCTAATCCTAGCATGATAAAGAAGATTCAAAGAGAGTGAGATGCCAGCTCCTTTCATTCAGTCAGTAGCTTCAAACATTTCTGGTATATGAAAAACATGTTTTTCAATGGCAAAAATCAATGAATATTGTAAATGCACAAACAGTAATATCTCCACATTGCACGGTGCAATTCTGAAATTTTTAGCTTTTTCCTGTTAATCCTAGCATGATACAGAAGATTCAAAGAGAGTGAGATGCCAGCTCCTTTCATTCAGTCAGTAGCTTCAAACATTTCTGGTATATGAAAAACATGTTTTTCAATGGCAAAAATCAATGAATATTGTAAATGCACAAACAGTAATATCTCCACATTGCACGGTGCAATTCTGAAATTTTTTGCTTTTTCCTGCTAATCCTAGCATGATAAAGAAGATTCAAAGAGAGTGAGATGCCAGCTCCTTTCATTCAGTCAGTAGCTTCAAACATTTCTGGACGTTTTTCAATGGCAAAAATCAATGAATATTGTAAATGCACAAACAGTAATATCTCCACATTGCACGGTGCAATTCTGAAATTTTTTGCTTTTTCCTGCTAATCCTAGCATGATAAAGAAGATTCAAAGAGAGTGAGATGCCAGCTCCTTTCATTCAGTCAGTAGCTTCAAACATTTCTGGTATATGAAAAACATGTTTTTCAATGGCAAAAATCAATGAATATTGTAAATGCACAAACAGTAATATCTCCACATTGCACGGTGCAATTCTGAAATTTTTTGCTTTTTCCTGTTAATCCTAGCATGATAAAGAAGATTCAAAGAGAGTGAGATGCCAGCTCCTTTCATTCAGTCAGTAGCTTCAAACATTTCTGGTATATGAAAAACATGTTTTTCAATGGCAAAAATCAATGAATATTGTAAATGCACAAACAGTAATATCTCCACATTGCAAGGTGCAATTCTGAAATTTTTAGCTTTTTCCTGTTAATCCTAGCATGATAAAGAAGATTCAAAGAGAGTGAGATGCCAGCTCCTTTCATTCAGTCAGTAGCTTCAAACATTTCTGGTATATGAAAAACATGTTTTTCAATGGCAAAAATCAATGAATATTGTAAATGCACAAACAGTAATATCTCCACATTGCAAGGTGCAATTCTGAAATTTTTAGCTTTTTCCTGTTAATCCTAGCATGATAAAGAAGATTCAAAGAGAGTGAGATGCCAGCTCCTTTCATTCAGTCAGTAGCTTCAAACATTTCTGGACGTTTTTCAATGGCAAAAATCAATGAATATTGTAAATGCACAAACAGTAATATCTCCACATTGCAAGGTGCAATTCTGAAATTTTTAGCTTTTTCCTGCTAATCCTAGCATGATAAAGAAGATTCAAAGAGAGTGAGATGCCAGCTCCTTTCATTCAGTCAGTAGCTTCAAACATTTCTGGTATATGAAAAACATGTTTTTCAATGGCAAAAATCAATGAATATTGTAAATGCACAAACAGTAATATCTCCACATTGCAAGGTGCAATTCTGAAATTTTTAGCTTTTTCCTGTTAATCCTAGCATGATAAAGAAGATTCAAAGAGAGTGAGATGCCAGCTCCTTTCATTCAGTCAGTAGCTTCAAACATTTCTGGTATATGAAAAACATGTTTTTCAATGGCAAAAATCAATGAATATTGTAAATGCACAAACAGTAATATCTCCACATTGCAAGGTGCAATTCTGAAATTTTTAGCTTTTTCCTGTTAATCCTAGCATGATAAAGAAGATTCAAAGAGAGTGAGATGCCAGCTCCTTTCATTCAGTCAGTAGCTTCAAACATTTCTGGACGTTTTTCAATGGCAAAAATCAATGAATATTGTAAATGCACAAACAGTAATATCTCCACATTGCAAGGTGCAATTCTGAAATTTTTAGCTTTTTCCTGCTAATCCTAGCATGATAAAGAAGATTCAAAGAGAGTGAGATGCCAGCTCCTTTCATTCAGTCAGTAGCTTCAAACATTTCTGGTATATGAAAAACATGTTTTTCAATGGCAAAAATCAATGAATATTGTAAATGCACAAACAGTAATATCTCCACATTGCACGGTGCAATTCTGAAATTTTTAGCTTTTTCCTGTTAATCCTAGCATGATAAAGAAGATTCAAAGAGAGTGAGATGCCAGCTCCTTTCATTCAGTCAGTAGCTTCAAACATTTCTGGTATATGAAAAACATGTTTTTCAATGGCAAAAATCAATGAATATTGTAAATGCACAAACAGTAATATCTCCACATTGCACGGTGCAATTCTGAAATTTTTAGCTTTTTCCTGTTAATCCTAGCATGATAAAGAAGATTCAAAGAGAGTGAGATGCCAGCTCCTTTCATTCAGTCAGTAGCTTCAAACATTTCTGGTATATGAAAAACATGTTTTTCAATGGCAAAAATCAATGAATATTGTAAATGCACAAACAGTAATATCTCCACATTGCAAGGTGCAATTCTGAAATTTTTTGCTTTTTCCTGCTAATCCTAGCATGATAAAGAAGATTCAAAGAGAGTGAGATGCCAGCTCCTTTCATTCAGTCAGTAGCTTCAAACATTTCTGGTATATGAAAAACATGTTTTTCAATGGCAAAAATCAATGAATATTGTAAATGCACAAACAGTAATATCTCCACATTGCAAGGTGCAATTCTGAAATTTTTAGCTTTTTCCTGTTAATCCTAGCATGATAAAGAAGATTCAAAGAGAGTGAGATGCCAGCTCCTTTCATTCAGTCAGTAGCTTCAAACATTTCTGGACGTTTTTCAATGGCAAAAATCAATGAATATTGTAAATGCACAAACAGTAATATCTCCACATTGCAAGGTGCAATTCTGAAATTTTTTGCTTTTTCCTGCTAATCCTAGCATGATAAAGAAGATTCAAAGAGAGTGAGATGCCAGCTCCTTTCATTCAGTCAGTAGCTTCAAACATTTCTGGTATATGAAAAACATGTTTTTCAATGGCAAAAATCAATGAATATTGTAAATGCACAAACAGTAATATCTCCACATTGCACGGTGCAATTCTGAAATTTTTAGCTTTTTCCTGTTAATCCTAGCATGATAAAGAAGATTCAAAGAGAGTGAGATGCCAGCTCCTTTCATTCAGTCAGTAGCTTCAAACATTTCTGGTATATGAAAAACATGTTTTTCAATGGCAAAAATCAATGAATATTGTAAATGCACAAACAGTAATATCTCCACATTGCACGGTGCAATTCTGAAATTTTTAGCTTTTTCCTGTTAATCCTAGCATGATAAAGAAGATTCAAAGAGAGTGAGATGCCAGCTCCTTTCATTCAGTCAGTAGCTTCAAACATTTCTGGTATATGAAAAACATGTTTTTCAATGGCAAAAATCAATGAATATTGTAAATGCACAAACAGTAATATCTCCACATTGCAAGGTGCATTTCTGAAATTTTTTGCTTTTTCCTGTTAATCCTAGCATGATAAAGAAGATTCAAAGAGAGTGAGATGCCAGCTCCTTTCATTCAGTCAGTAGCTTCAAACATTTCTGGTATATGAAAAACATGTTTTTCAATGGCAAAAATCAATGAATATTGTAAATGCACAAACAGTAATATCTCCACATTGCACGGTGCAATTCTGAAATTTTTTGCTTTTTCCTGTTAATCCTAGCATGATAAAGAAGATTCAAAGAGAGTGAGATGCCAGCTCCTTTCATTCAGTCAGTAGCTTCAAACATTTCTGGTATATGAAAAACATGTTTTTCAATGGCAAAAATCAATGAATATTGTAAATGCACAAACAGTAATATCTCCACATTGCACGGTGCAATTCTGAAATTTTTTGCTTTTTCCTGCTAATCCTAGCATGATAAAGAAGATTCAAAGAGAGTGAGATGCCAGCTCCTTTCATTCAGTCAGTAGCTTCAAACATTTCTGGTATATGAAAAACATGTTTTTCAATGGCAAAAATCAATGAATATTGTAAATGCACAAACAGTAATATCTCCACATTGCACGGTGCAATTCTGAAATTTTTTGCTTTTTCCTGCTAATCCTAGCATGATAAAGAAGATTCAAAGAGAGTGAGATGCCAGCTCCTTTCATTCAGTCAGTAGCTTCAAACATTTCTGGACGTTTTTCAATGGCAAAAATCAATGAATATTGTAAATGCACAAACAGTAATATCTCCACATTGCAAGGTGCAATTCTGAAATTTTTAGCTTTTTCCTGTTAATCCTAGCATGATAAAGAAGATTCAAAGAGAGTGAGATGCCAGCTCCTTTCATTCAGTCAGTAGCTTCAAACATTTCTGGTATATGAAAAACATGTTTTTCAATGGCAAAAATCAATGAATATTGTAAATGCACAAACAGTAATATCTCCACATTGCACGGTGCAATTCTGAAATTTTTAGCTTTTTCCTGCTAATCCTAGCATGATAAAGAAGATTCAAAGAGAGTGAGATGCCAGCTCCTTTCATTCAGTCAGTAGCTTCAAACATTTCTGGACGTTTTTCAATGGCAAAAATCAATGAATATTGTAAATGCACAAACAGTAATATCTCCACATTGCAAGGTGCAATTCTGAAATTTTTAGCTTTTTCCTGCTAATCCTAGCATGATAAAGAAGATTCAAAGAGAGTGAGATGCCAGCTCCTTTCATTCAGTCAGTAGCTTCAAACATTTCTGGTATATGAAAAACATGTTTTTCAATGGCAAAAATCAATGAATATTGTAAATGCACAAACAGTAATATCTCCACATTGCAAGGTGCAATTCTGAAATTTTTAGCTTTTTCCTGCTAATCCTAGCATGATAAAGAAGATTCAAAGAGAGTGAGATGCCAGCTCCTTTCATTCAGTCAGTAGCTTCAAACATTTCTGGTATATGAAAAACATGTTTTTCAATGGCAAAAATCAATGAATATTGTAAATGCACAAACAGTAATATCTCCACATTGCACGGTGCAATTCTGAAATTTTTTGCTTTTTCCTGCTAATCCTAGCATGATAAAGAAGATTCAAAGAGAGTGAGATGCCAGCTCCTTTCATTCAGTCAGTAGCTTCAAACATTTCTGGTATATGAAAAACATGTTTTTCAATGGCAAAAATCAATGAATATTGTAAATGCACAAACAGTAATATCTCCACATTGCAAGGTGCAATTCTGAAATTTTTTGCTTTTTCCTGCTAATCCTAGCATGATAAAGAAGATTCAAAGAGAGTGAGATGCCAGCTCCTTTCATTCAGTCAGTAGCTTCAAACATTTCTGGTATATGAAAAACATGTTTTTCAATGGCAAAAATCAATGAATATTGTAAATGCACAAACAGTAATATCTCCACATTGCACGGTGCAATTCTGAAATTTTTTGCTTTTTCCTGCTAATCCTAGCATGATAAAGAAGATTCAAAGAGAGTGAGATGCCAGCTCCTTTCATTCAGTCAGTAGCTTCAAACATTTCTGGACGTTTTTCAATGGCAAAAATCAATGAATATTGTAAATGCACAAACAGTAATATCTCCACATTGCACGGTGCAATTCTGAAATTTTTAGCTTTTTCCTGTTAATCCTAGCATGATAAAGAAGATTCAAAGAGAGTGAGATGCCAGCTCCTTTCATTCAGTCAGTAGCTTCAAACATTTCTGGTATATGAAAAACATGTTTTTCAATGGCAAAAATCAATGAATATTGTAAATGCACAAACAGTAATATCTCCACATTGCAAGGTGCAATTCTGAAATTTTTTGCTTTTTCCTGCTAATCCTAGCATGATAAAGAAGATTCAAAGAGAGTGAGATGCCAGCTCCTTTCATTCAGTCAGTAGCTTCAAACATTTCTGGTATATGAAAAACATGTTTTTCAATGGCAAAAATCAATGAATATTGTAAATGCACAAACAGTAATATCTCCACATTGCACAGGTGCAATTCTGAAATTTTTTGCTTTTTCCTGCTAATCCTAGCATGATAAAGAAGATTCAAAGAGAGTGAGATGCCAGCTCCTTTCATTCAGTCAGTAGCTTCAAACATTTCTGGACGTTTTTCAATGGCAAAAATCAATGAATATTGTAAATGCACAAACAGTAATATCTCCACATTGCAAGGTGCAATTCTGAAATTTTTTGCTTTTTCCTGCTAATCCTAGCATGATAAAGAAGATTCAAAGAGAGTGAGATGCCACAGCTCTTTCATTCAGTCAGTAGCTTCAAACATTTCTGGTATATGAAAAACATGTTTTTCAATGGCAAAAATCAATGAATATTGTAAATGCACAAACAGTAATATCTCCACATTGCACGGTGCAATTCTGAAATTTTTAGCTTTTTCCTGTTAATCCTAGCATGATAAAGAAGATTCAAAGAGAGTGAGATGCCAGCTCCTTTGATTCAGTCAGTAGCTTCAAACATTTCTGGTATATGAAAAACATGTTTTTCAATGGCAAAAATCAATGAATATTGTAAATGCACAAACAGTAATATCTCCACATTGCACGGTGCAATTCTGAAATTTTTTGCTTTTTCCTGCTAATCCTAGCATGATAAAGAAGATTCAAAGAGAGTGAGATGCCAGCTCCTTTCATTCAGTCAGTAGCTTCAAACATTTCTGGACGTTTTTCAATGGCAAAAATCAATGAATATTGTAAATGCACAAACAGTAATATCTCCACATTGCAAGGTGCAATTCTGAAATTTTTAGCTTTTTCCTGTTAATCCTAGCATGATAAAGAAGATTCAAAGAGAGTGAGATGCCAGCTCCTTTCATTCAGTCAGTAGCTTCAAACATTTCTGGTATATGAAAAACATGTTTTTCAATGGCAAAAATCAATGAATATTGTAAATGCACAAACAGTAATATCTCCACATTGCACGGTGCAATTCTGAAATTTTTAGCTTTTTCCTGCTAATCCTAGCATGATAAAGAAGATTCAAAGAGAGTGAGATGCCAGCTCCTTTCATTCAGTCAGTAGCTTCAAACATTTCTGGACGTTTTTCAATGGCAAAAATCAATGAATATTGTAAATGCACAAACAGTAATATCTCCACATTGCAAGGTGCAATTCTGAAATTTTTAGCTTTTTCCTGCTAATCCTAGCATGATAAAGAAGATTCAAAGAGAGTGAGATGCCAGCTCCTTTCATTCAGTCAGTAGCTTCAAACATTTCTGGTATATGAAAAACATGTTTTTCAATGGCAAAAATCAATGAATATTGTAAATGCACAAACAGTAATATCTCCACATTGCAAGGTGCAATTCTGAAATTTTTAGCTTTTTCCTGCTAATCCTAGCATGATAAAGAAGATTCAAAGAGAGTGAGATGCCAGCTCCTTTCATTCAGTCAGTAGCTTCAAACATTTCTGGTATATGAAAAACATGTTTTTCAATGGCAAAAATCAATGAATATTGTAAATGCACAAACAGTAATATCTCCACATTGCACGGTGCAATTCTGAAATTTTTTGCTTTTTCCTGCTAATCCTAGCATGATAAAGAAGATTCAAAGAGAGTGAGATGCCAGCTCCTTTCATTCAGTCAGTAGCTTCAAACATTTCTGGTATATGAAAAACATGTTTTTCAATGGCAAAAATCAATGAATATTGTAAATGCACAAACAGTAATATCTCCACATTGCAAGGTGCAATTCTGAAATTTTTTGCTTTTTCCTGCTAATCCTAGCATGATAAAGAAGATTCAAAGAGAGTGAGATGCCAGCTCCTTTCATTCAGTCAGTAGCTTCAAACATTTCTGGTATATGAAAAACATGTTTTTCAATGGCAAAAATCAATGAATATTGTAAATGCACAAACAGTAATATCTCCACATTGCACGGTGCAATTCTGAAATTTTTTGCTTTTTCCTGCTAATCCTAGCATGATAAAGAAGATTCAAAGAGAGTGAGATGCCAGCTCCTTTCATTCAGTCAGTAGCTTCAAACATTTCTGGACGTTTTTCAATGGCAAAAATCAATGAATATTGTAAATGCACAAACAGTAATATCTCCACATTGCACGGTGCAATTCTGAAATTTTTAGCTTTTTCCTGTTAATCCTAGCATGATAAAGAAGATTCAAAGAGAGTGAGATGCCAGCTCCTTTCATTCAGTCAGTAGCTTCAAACATTTCTGGTATATGAAAAACATGTTTTTCAATGGCAAAAATCAATGAATATTGTAAATGCACAAACAGTAATATCTCCACATTGCAAGGTGCAATTCTGAAATTTTTTGCTTTTTCCTGCTAATCCTAGCATGATAAAGAAGATTCAAAGAGAGTGAGATGCCAGCTCCTTTCATTCAGTCAGTAGCTTCAAACATTTCTGGTATATGAAAAACATGTTTTTCAATGGCAAAAATCAATGAATATTGTAAATGCACAAACAGTAATATCTCCACATTGCACGGTGCAATTCTGAAATTTTTTGCTTTTTCCTGCTAATCCTAGCATGATAAAGAAGATTCAAAGAGAGTGAGATGCCAGCTCCTTTCATTCAGTCAGTAGCTTCAAACATTTCTGGACGTTTTTCAATGGCAAAAATCAATGAATATTGTAAATGCACAAACAGTAATATCTCCACATTGCAAGGTGCAATTCTGAAATTTTTTGCTTTTTCCTGCTAATCCTAGCATGATAAAGAAGATTCAAAGAGAGTGAGATGCCAGCTCCTTTCATTCAGTCAGTAGCTTCAAACATTTCTGGTATATGAAAAACATGTTTTTCAATGGCAAAAATCAATGAATATTGTAAATGCACAAACAGTAATATCTCCACATTGCACGGTGCAATTCTGAAATTTTTAGCTTTTTCCTGTTAATCCTAGCATGATAAAGAAGATTCAAAGAGAGTGAGATGCCAGCTCCTTTCATTCAGTCAGTAGCTTCAAACATTTCTGGTATATGAAAAACATGTTTTTCAATGGCAAAAATCAATGAATATTGTAAATGCACAAACAGTAATATCTCCACATTGCACGGTGCAATTCTGAAATTTTTTGCTTTTTCCTGCTAATCCTAGCATGATAAAGAAGATTCAAAGAGAGTGAGATGCCAGCTCCTTTCATTCAGTCAGTAGCTTCAAACATTTCTGGACGTTTTTCAATGGCAAAAATCAATGAATATTGTAAATGCACAAACAGTAATATCTCCACATTGCACGGTGCAATTCTGAAATTTTTTGCTTTTTCCTGCTAATCCTAGCATGATAAAGAAGATTCAAAGAGAGTGAGATGCCAGCTCCTTTCATTCAGTCAGTAGCTTCAAACATTTCTGGTATATGAAAAACATGTTTTTCAATGGCAAAAATCAATGAATATTGTAAATGCACAAACAGTAATATCTCCACATTGCACGGTGCAATTCTGAAATTTTTTGCTTTTTCCTGTTAATCCTAGCATGATAAAGAAGATTCAAAGAGAGTGAGATGCCAGCTCCTTTCATTCAGTCAGTAGCTTCAAACATTTCTGGTATATGAAAAACATGTTTTTCAATGGCAAAAATCAATGAATATTGTAAATGCACAAACAGTAATATCTCCACATTGCAAGGTGCAATTCTGAAATTTTTAGCTTTTTCCTGTTAATCCTAGCATGATAAAGAAGATTCAAAGAGAGTGAGATGCCAGCTCCTTTCATTCAGTCAGTAGCTTCAAACATTTCTGGTATATGAAAAACATGTTTTTCAATGGCAAAAATCAATGAATATTGTAAATGCACAAACAGTAATATCTCCACATTGCACGGTGCAATTCTGAAATTTTTAGCTTTTTCCTGCTAATCCTAGCATGATAAAGAAGATTCAAAGAGAGTGAGATGCCAGCTCCTTTCATTCAGTCAGTAGCTTCAAACATTTCTGGACGTTTTTCAATGGCAAAAATCAATGAATATTGTAAATGCACAAACAGTAATATCTCCACATTGCAAGGTGCAATTCTGAAATTTTTAGCTTTTTCCTGCTAATCCTAGCATGATAAAGAAGATTCAAAGAGAGTGAGATGCCAGCTCCTTTCATTCAGTCAGTAGCTTCAAACATTTCTGGTATATGAAAAACATGTTTTTCAATGGCAAAAATCAATGAATATTGTAAATGCACAAACAGTAATATCTCCACATTGCAAGGTGCAATTCTGAAATTTTTAGCTTTTTCCTGCTAATCCTAGCATGATAAAGAAGATTCAAAGAGAGTGAGATGCCAGCTCCTTTCATTCAGTCAGTAGCTTCAAACATTTCTGGTATATGAAAAACATGTTTTTCAATGGCAAAAATCAATGAATATTGTAAATGCACAAACAGTAATATCTCCACATTGCACGGTGCAATTCTGAAATTTTTTGCTTTTTCCTGCTAATCCTAGCATGATAAAGAAGATTCAAAGAGAGTGAGATGCCAGCTCCTTTCATTCAGTCAGTAGCTTCAAACATTTCTGGTATATGAAAAACATGTTTTTCAATGGCAAAAATCAATGAATATTGTAAATGCACAAACAGTAATATCTCCACATTGCAAGGTGCAATTCTGAAATTTTTTGCTTTTTCCTGCTAATCCTAGCATGATAAAGAAGATTCAAAGAGAGTGAGATGCCAGCTCCTTTCATTCAGTCAGTAGCTTCAAACATTTCTGGTATATGAAAAACATGTTTTTCAATGGCAAAAATCAATGAATATTGTAAATGCACAAACAGTAATATCTCCACATTGCACGGTGCAATTCTGAAATTTTTTGCTTTTTCCTGCTAATCCTAGCATGATAAAGAAGATTCAAAGAGAGTGAGATGCCAGCTCCTTTCATTCAGTCAGTAGCTTCAAACATTTCTGGACGTTTTTCAATGGCAAAAATCAATGAATATTGTAAATGCACAAACAGTAATATCTCCACATTGCACGGTGCAATTCTGAAATTTTTAGCTTTTTCCTGTTAATCCTAGCATGATAAAGAAGATTCAAAGAGAGTGAGATGCCAGCTCCTTTCATTCAGTCAGTAGCTTCAAACATTTCTGGTATATGAAAAACATGTTTTTCAATGGCAAAAATCAATGAATATTGTAAATGCACAAACAGTAATATCTCCACATTGCAAGGTGCAATTCTGAAATTTTTTGCTTTTTCCTGCTAATCCTAGCATGATAAAGAAGATTCAAAGAGAGTGAGATGCCAGCTCCTTTCATTCAGTCAGTAGCTTCAAACATTTCTGGTATATGAAAAACATGTTTTTCAATGGCAAAAATCAATGAATATTGTAAATGCACAAACAGTAATATCTCCACATTGCACGGTGCAATTCTGAAATTTTTTGCTTTTTCCTGCTAATCCTAGCATGATAAAGAAGATTCAAAGAGAGTGAGATGCCAGCTCCTTTCATTCAGTCAGTAGCTTCAAACATTTCTGGACGTTTTTCAATGGCAAAAATCAATGAATATTGTAAATGCACAAACAGTAATATCTCCACATTGCAAGGTGCAATTCTGAAATTTTTTGCTTTTTCCTGCTAATCCTAGCATGATAAAGAAGATTCAAAGAGAGTGAGATGCCAGCTCCTTTCATTCAGTCAGTAGCTTCAAACATTTCTGGTATATGAAAAACATGTTTTTCAATGGCAAAAATCAATGAATATTGTAAATGCACAAACAGTAATATCTCCACATTGCACGGTGCAATTCTGAAATTTTTAGCTTTTTCCTGTTAATCCTAGCATGATAAAGAAGATTCAAAGAGAGTGAGATGCCAGCTCCTTTCATTCAGTCAGTAGCTTCAAACATTTCTGGTATATGAAAAACATGTTTTTCAATGGCAAAAATCAATGAATATTGTAAATGCACAAACAGTAATATCTCCACATTGCACGGTGCAATTCTGAAATTTTTTGCTTTTTCCTGCTAATCCTAGCATGATAAAGAAGATTCAAAGAGAGTGAGATGCCAGCTCCTTTCATTCAGTCAGTAGCTTCAAACATTTCTGGACGTTTTTCAATGGCAAAAATCAATGAATATTGTAAATGCACAAACAGTAATATCTCCACATTGCACGGTGCAATTCTGAAATTTTTTGCTTTTTCCTGCTAATCCTAGCATGATAAAGAAGATTCAAAGAGAGTGAGATGCCAGCTCCTTTCATTCAGTCAGTAGCTTCAAACATTTCTGGTATATGAAAAACATGTTTTTCAATGGCAAAAATCAATGAATATTGTAAATGCACAAACAGTAATATCTCCACATTGCACGGTGCAATTCTGAAATTTTTTGCTTTTTCCTGTTAATCCTAGCATGATAAAGAAGATTCAAAGGGAGTGAGATGCCAGCTCCTTTCATTCAGTCAGTAGCTTCAAACATTTCTGGTATATGAAAAACATGTTTTTCAATGGCAAAAATCAATGAATATTGTAAATGCACAAACAGTAATATCTCCACATTGCAAGGTGCAATTCTGAAATTTTTAGCTTTTTCCTGTTAATCCTAGCATGATAAAGAAGATTCAAAGAGAGTGAGATGCCAGCTCCTTTCATTCAGTCAGTAGCTTCAAACATTTCTGGTATATGAAAAACATGTTTTTCAATGGCAAAAATCAATGAATATTGTAAATGCACAAACAGTAATATCTCCACATTGCAAGGTGCAATTCTGAAATTTTTAGCTTTTTCCTGTTAATCCTAGCATGATAAAGAAGATTCAAAGAGAGTGAGATGCCAGCTCCTTTCATTCAGTCAGTAGCTTCAAACATTTCTGGACGTTTTTCAATGGCAAAAATCAATGAATATTGTAAATGCACAAACAGTAATATCTCCACATTGCAAGGTGCAATTCTGAAATTTTTAGCTTTTTCCTGCTAATCCTAGCATGATAAAGAAGATTCAAAGAGAGTGAGATGCCAGCTCCTTTCATTCAGTCAGTAGCTTCAAACATTTCTGGTATATGAAAAACATGTTTTTCAATGGCAAAAATCAATGAATATTGTAAATGCACAAACAGTAATATCTCCACATTGCAAGGTGCAATTCTGAAATTTTTAGCTTTTTCCTGTTAATCCTAGCATGATAAAGAAGATTCAAAGAGAGTGAGATGCCAGCTCCTTTCATTCAGTCAGTAGCTTCAAACATTTCTGGTATATGAAAAACATGTTTTTCAATGGCAAAAATCAATGAATATTGTAAATGCACAAACAGTAATATCTCCACATTGCACGGTGCAATTCTGAAATTTTTTGCTTTTTCCTGCTAATCCTAGCATGATAAAGAAGATTCAAAGAGAGTGAGATGCCAGCTCCTTTCATTCAGTCAGTAGCTTCAAACATTTCTGGACGTTTTTCAATGGCAAAAATCAATGAATATTGTAAATGCACAAACAGTAATATCTCCACATTGCACGGTGCAATTCTGAAATTTTTTGCTTTTTCCTGCTAATCCTAGCATGATAAAGAAGATTCAAAGAGAGTGAGATGCCAGCTCCTTTCATTCAGTCAGTAGCTTCAAACATTTCTGGTATATGAAAAACATGTTTTTCAATGGCAAAAATCAATGAATATTGTAAATGCACAAACAGTAATATCTCCACATTGCACGGTGCAATTCTGAAATTTTTTGCTTTTTCCTGTTAATCCTAGCATGATAAAGAAGATTCAAAGAGAGTGAGATGCCAGCTCCTTTCATTCAGTCAGTAGCTTCAAACATTTCTGGTATATGAAAAACATGTTTTTCAATGGCAAAAATCAATGAATATTGTAAATGCACAAACAGTAATATCTCCACATTGCAAGGTGCAATTCTGAAATTTTTAGCTTTTTCCTGTTAATCCTAGCATGATAAAGAAGATTCAAAGAGAGTGAGATGCCAGCTCCTTTCATTCAGTCAGTAGCTTCAAACATTTCTGGTATATGAAAAACATGTTTTTCAATGGCAAAAATCAATGAATATTGTAAATGCACAAACAGTAATATCTCCACATTGCAAGGTGCAATTCTGAAATTTTTAGCTTTTTCCTGTTAATCCTAGCATGATAAAGAAGATTCAAAGAGAGTGAGATGCCAGCTCCTTTCATTCAGTCAGTAGCTTCAAACATTTCTGGACGTTTTTCAATGGCAAAAATCAATGAATATTGTAAATGCACAAACAGTAATATCTCCACATTGCAAGGTGCAATTCTGAAATTTTTAGCTTTTTCCTGCTAATCCTAGCATGATAAAGAAGATTCAAAGAGAGTGAGATGCCAGCTCCTTTCATTCAGTCAGTAGCTTCAAACATTTCTGGTATATGAAAAACATGTTTTTCAATGGCAAAAATCAATGAATATTGTAAATGCACAAACAGTAATATCTCCACATTGCAAGGTGCAATTCTGAAATTTTTAGCTTTTTCCTGTTAATCCTAGCATGATAAAGAAGATTCAAAGAGAGTGAGATGCCAGCTCCTTTCATTCAGTCAGTAGCTTCAAACATTTCGGGTATATGAAAAACATGTTTTTCAATGGCAAAAATCAATGAATATTGTAAATGCACAAACAGTAATATCTCCACATTGCAAGGTGCAATTCTGAAATTTTTAGCTTTTTCCTGTTAATCCTAGCATGATAAAGAAGATTCAAAGAGAGTGAGATGCCAGCTCCTTTCATTCAGTCAGTAGCTTCAAACATTTCTGGACGTTTTTCAATGGCAAAAATCAATGAATATTGTAAATGCACAAACAGTAATATCTCCACATTGCAAGGTGCAATTCTGAAATTTTTAGCTTTTTCCTGCTAATCCTAGCATGATAAAGAAGATTCAAAGAGAGTGAGATGCCAGCTCCTTTCATTCAGTCAGTAGCTTCAAACATTTCTGGTATATGAAAAACATGTTTTTCAATGGCAAAAATCAATGAATATTGTAAATGCACAAACAGTAATATCTCCACATTGCAAGGTGCAATTCTGAAATTTTTAGCTTTTTCCTGTTAATCCTAGCATGATAAAGAAGATTCAAAGAGAGTGAGATGCCAGCTCCTTTCATTCAGTCAGTAGCTTCAAACATTTCTGGTATATGAAAAACATGTTTTTCAATGGCAAAAATCAATGAATATTGTAAATGCACAAACAGTAATATCTCCACATTGCAAGGTGCAATTCTGAAATTTTTAGCTTTTTCCTGTTAATCCTAGCATGATAAAGAAGATTCAAAGAGAGTGAGATGCCAGCTCCTTTCATTCAGTCAGTAGCTTCAAACATTTCTGGACGTTTTTCAATGGCAAAAATCAATGAATATTGTAAATGCACAAACAGTAATATCTCCACATTGCAAGGTGCAATTCTGAAATTTTTAGCTTTTTCCTGCTAATCCTAGCATGATAAAGAAGATTCAAAGAGAGTGAGATGCCAGCTCCTTTCATTCAGTCAGTAGCTTCAAACATTTCTGGTATATGAAAAACATGTTTTTCAATGGCAAAAATCAATGAATATTGTAAATGCACAAACAGTAATATCTCCACATTGCACGGTGCAATTCTGAAATTTTTAGCTTTTTCCTGTTAATCCTAGCATGATAAAGAAGATTCAAAGAGAGTGAGATGCCAGCTCCTTTCATTCAGTCAGTAGCTTCAAACATTTCTGGTATATGAAAAACATGTTTTTCAATGGCAAAAATCAATGAATATTGTAAATGCACAAACAGTAATATCTCCACATTGCACGGTGCAATTCTGAAATTTTTTGCTTTTTCCTGCTAATCCTAGCATGATAAAGAAGATTCAAAGAGAGTGAGATGCCAGCTCCTTTCATTCAGTCAGTAGCTTCAAACATTTCTGGACGTTTTTCAATGGCAAAAATCAATGAATATTGTAAATGCACAAACAGTAATATCTCCACATTGCACGGTGCAATTCTGAAATTTTTTGCTTTTTCCTCCTAATCCTAGCATGATAAAGAAGATTCAAAGAGAGTGAGATGCCAGCTCCTTTCATTCAGTCAGTAGCTTCAAACATTTCTGGTATATGAAAAACATGTTTTTCAATGGCAAAAATCAATGAATATTGTAAATGCACAAACAGTAATATCTCCACATTGCACGGTGCAATTCTGAAATTTTTTGCTTTTTCCTGTTAATCCTAGCATGATAAAGAAGATTCAAAGAGAGTGAGATGCCAGCTCCTTTCATTCAGTCAGTAGCTTCAAACATTTCTGGTATATGAAAAACATGTTTTTCAATGGCAAAAATCAATGAATATTGTAAATGCACAAACAGTAATATCTCCACATTGCAAGGTGCAATTCTGAAATTTTTAGCTTTTTCCTGTTAATCCTAGCATGATAAAGAAGATTCAAAGAGAGTGAGATGCCAGCTCCTTTCATTCAGTCAGTAGCTTCAAACATTTCTGGTATATGAAAAACATGTTTTTCAATGGCAAAAATCAATGAATATTGTAAATGCACAAACAGTAATATCTCCACATTGCAAGGTGCAATTCTGAAATTTTTAGCTTTTTCCTGTTAATCCTAGCATGATAAAGAAGATTCAAAGAGAGTGAGATGCCAGCTCCTTTCATTCAGTCAGTAGCTTCAAACATTTCTGGACGTTTTTCAATGGCAAAAATCAATGAATATTGTAAATGCACAAACAGTAATATCTCCACATTGCAAGGTGCAATTCTGAAATTTTTAGCTTTTTCCTGCTAATCCTAGCATGATAAAGAAGATTCAAAGAGAGTGAGATGCCAGCTCCTTTCATTCAGTCAGTAGCTTCAAACATTTCTGGTATATGAAAAACATGTTTTTCAATGGCAAAAATCAATGAATATTGTAAATGCACAAACAGTAATATCTCCACATTGCAAGGTGCAATTCTGAAATTTTTAGCTTTTTCCTGTTAATCCTAGCATGATAAAGAAGATTCAAAGAGAGTGAGATGCCAGCTCCTTTCATTCAGTCAGTAGCTTCAAACATTTCTGGTATATGAAAAACATGTTTTTCAATGGCAAAAATCAATGAATATTGTAAATGCACAAACAGTAATATCTCCACATTGCACGGTGCAATTCTGAAATTTTTTGCTTTTTCCTGCTAATCCTAGCATGATAAAGAAGATTCAAAGAGAGTGAGATGTCAGCTCCTTTCATTCAGTCAGTAGCTTCAAACATTTCTGGACGTTTTTCAATGGCAAAAATCAATGAATATTGTAAATGCACAAACAGTAATATCTCCACATTGCACGGTGCAATTCTGAAATTTTTTGCTTTTTCCTGCTAATCCTAGCATGATAAAGAAGATTCAAAGAGAGTGAGATGCCAGCTCCTTTCATTCAGTCAGTAGCTTCAAACATTTCTGGTATATGAAAAACATGTTTTTCAATGGCAAAAATCAATGAATATTGTAAATGCACAAACAGTAATATCTCCACATTGCACGGTGCAATTCTGAAATTTTTTGCTTTTTCCTGTTAATCCTAGCATGATAAAGAAGATTCAAAGAGAGTGAGATGCCAGCTCCTTTCATTCAGTCAGTAGCTTCAAACATTTCTGGTATATGAAAAACATGTTTTTCAATGGCAAAAATCAATGAATATTGTAAATGCACAAACAGTAATATCTCCACATTGCAAGGTGCAATTCTGAAATTTTTAGCTTTTTCCTGTTAATCCTAGCATGATAAAGAAGATTCAAAGAGAGTGAGATGCCAGCTCCTTTCATTCAGTCAGTAGCTTCAAACATTTCTGGTATATGAAAAACATGTTTTTCAATGGCAAAAATCAATGAATATTGTAAATGCACAAACAGTAATATCTCCACATTGCAAGGTGCAATTCTGAAATTTTTAGCTTTTTCCTGTTAATCCTAGCATGATAAAGAAGATTCAAAGAGAGTGAGATGCCAGCTCCTTTCATTCAGTCAGTAGCTTCAAACATTTCTGGACGTTTTTCAATGGCAAAAATCAATGAATATTGTAAATGCACAAACAGTAATATCTCCACATTGCAAGGTGCAATTCTGAAATTTTTAGCTTTTTCCTGCTAATCCTAGCATGATAAAGAAGATTCAAAGAGAGTGAGATGCCAGCTCCTTTCATTCAGTCAGTAGCTTCAAACATTTCTGGTATATGAAAAACATGTTTTTCAATGGCAAAAATCAATGAATATTGTAAATGCACAAACAGTAATATCTCCACATTGCAAGGTGCAATTCTGAAATTTTTAGCTTTTTCCTGTTAATCCTAGCATGATAAAGAAGATTCAAAGAGAGTGAGATGCCAGCTCCTTTCATTCAGTCAGTAGCTTCAAACATTTCTGGTATATGAAAAACATGTTTTTCAATGGCAAAAATCAATGAATATTGTAAATGCACAAACAGTAATATCTCCACATTGCAAGGTGCAATTCTGAAATTTTTAGCTTTTTCCTGTTAATCCTAGCATGATAAAGAAGATTCAAAGAGAGTGAGATGCCAGCTCCTTTCATTCAGTCAGTAGCTTCAAACATTTCTGGACGTTTTTCAATGGCAAAAATCAATGAATATTGTAAATGCACAAACAGTAATATCTCCACATTGCAAGGTGCAATTCTGAAATTTTTAGCTTTTTCCTGCTAATCCTAGCATGATAAAGAAGATTCAAAGAGAGTGAGATGCCAGCTCCTTTCATTCAGTCAGTAGCTTCAAACATTTCTGGTATATGAAAAACATGTTTTTCAATGGCAAAAATCAATGAATATTGTAAATGCACAAACAGTAATATCTCCACATTGCAAGGTGCAATTCTGAAATTTTTAGCTTTTTCCTGTTAATCCTAGCATGATAAAGAAGATTCAAAGAGAGTGAGATGCCAGCTCCTTTCATTCAGTCAGTAGCTTCAAACATTTCTGGTATATGAAAAACATGTTTTTCAATGGCAAAAATCAATGAATATTGTAAATGCACAAACAGTAATATCTCCACATTGCAAGGTGCAATTCTGAAATTTTTAGCTTTTTCCTGTTAATCCTAGCATGATAAAGAAGATTCAAAGAGAGTGAGATGCCAGCTCCTTTCATTCAGTCAGTAGCTTCAAACATTTCTGGACGTTTTTCAATGGCAAAAATCAATTGAATATTGTAAATGCACAAACAGTAATATCTCCACATTGCAAGGTGCAATTCTGAAATTTTTAGCTTTTTCCTGCTAATCCTAGCATGATAAAGAAGATTCAAAGAGAGTGAGATGCCAGCTCCTTTCATTCAGTCAGTAGCTTCAAACATTTCTGGTATATGAAAAACATGTTTTTCAATGGCAAAAATCAATGAATATTGTAAATTCACAAACAGTAATATCTCCACATTGCACGGTGCAATTCTGAAATTTTTAGCTTTTTCCTGTTAATCCTAGCATGATAAAGAAGATTCAAAGAGAGTGAGATGCCAGCTCCTTTCATTCAGTCAGTAGCTTCAAACATTTCTGGTATATGAAAAACATGTTTTTCAATGGCAAAAATCAATGAATATTGTAAATGCACAAACAGTAATATCTCCACATTGCACGGTGCAATTCTGAAATTTTTAGCTTTTTCCTGTTAATCCTAGCATGATAAAGAAGATTCAAAGAGAGTGAGATGCCAGCTCCTTTCATTCAGTCAGTAGCTTCAAACATTTCTGGTATATGAAAAACATGTTTTTCAATGGCAAAAATCAATGAATATTGTAAATGCACAAACAGTAATATCTCCACATTGCAAGGTGCAATTCTGAAATTTTTTGCTTTTTCCTGCTAATCCTAGCATGATAAAGAAGATTCAAAGAGAGTGAGATGCCAGCTCCTTTCATTCAGTCAGTAGCTTCAAACATTTCTGGTATATGAAAAACATGTTTTTCAATGGCAAAAATCAATGAATATTGTAAATGCACAAACAGTAATATCTCCACATTGCAAGGTGCAATTCTGAAATTTTTAGCTTTTTCCTGTTAATCCTAGCATGATAAAGAAGATTCAAAGAGAGTGAGATGCCAGCTCCTTTCATTCAGTCAGTAGCTTCAAACATTTCTGGACGTTTTTCAATGGCAAAAATCAATGAATATTGTAAATGCACAAACAGTAATATCTCCACATTGCAAGGTGCAATTCTGAAATTTTTTGCTTTTTCCTGCTAATCCTAGCATGATAAAGAAGATTCAAAGAGAGTGAGATGCCAGCTCCTTTCATTCAGTCAGTAGCTTCAAACATTTCTGGTATATGAAAAACATGTTTTTCAATGGCAAAAATCAATGAATATTGTAAATGCACAAACAGTAATATCTCCACATTGCACGGTGCAATTCTGAAATTTTTAGCTTTTTCCTGTTAATCCTAGCATGATAAAGAAGATTCAAAGAGAGTGAGATGCCAGCTCCTTTCATTCAGTCAGTAGCTTCAAACATTTCTGGTATATGAAAAACATGTTTTTCAATGGCAAAAATCAATGAATATTGTAAATGCACAAACAGTAATATCTCCACATTGCACGGTGCAATTCTGAAATTTTTTGCTTTTTCCTGCTAATCCTAGCATGATAAAGAAGATTCAAAGAGAGTGAGATGCCAGCTCCTTTCATTCAGTCAGTAGCTTCAAACATTTCTGGTATATGAAAAACATGTTTTTCAATGGCAAAAATCAATGAATATTGTAAATGCACAAACAGTAATATCTCCACATTGCACGGTGCAATTCTGAAATTTTTTGCTTTTTCCTGTTAATCCTAGCATGATAAAGAAGATTCAAAGAGAGTGAGATGCCAGCTCCTTTCATTCAGTCAGTAGCTTCAAACATTTCTGGTATATGAAAAACATGTTTTTCAATGGCAAAAATCAATGAATATTGTAAATGCACAAACAGTAATATCTCCACATTGCACGGTGCAATTCTGAAATTTTTAGCTTTTTCCTGTTAATCCTAGCATGATAAAGAAGATTCAAAGAGAGTGAGATGCCAGCTCCTTTCATTCAGTCAGTAGCTTCAAACATTTCTGGTATATGAAAAACATGTTTTTCAATGGCAAAAAATCAATGAATATTGTAAATGCACAAACAGTAATATCTCCACATTGCACGGTGCAATTCTGAAATTTTTTGCTTTTTCCTGCTAATCCTAGCATGATAAAGAAGATTCAAAGAGAGTGAGATGCCAGCTCCTTTCATTCAGTCAGTAGCTTCAAACATTTCTGGTATATGAAAACATGTTTTTCAATGGCAAAAATCAATGAATATTGTAAATGCACAAACAGTAATATCTCCACATTGCACGGTGCAATTCTGAAATTTTTAGCTTTTTCCTGTTAATCCTAGCATGATAAAGAAGATTCAAAGAGAGTGAGATGCCAGCTCCTTTCATTCAGTCAGTAGCTTCAAACATTTCTGGACGTTTTTCAATGGCAAAAATCAATGAATATTGTAAATGCACAAACAGTAATATCTCCACATTGCACGGTGCAATTCTGAAATTTTTTGCTTTTTCCTGCTAATCCTAGCATGATAAAGAAGATTCAAAGAGAGTGAGATGCCAGCTCCTTTCATTCAGTCAGTAGCTTCAAACATTTCTGGTATATGAAAAACATGTTTTTCAATGGCAAAAATCAATGAATATTGTAAATGCACAAACAGTAATATCTCCACATTGCAAGGTGCAATTCTGAAATTTTTTGCTTTTTCCTGTTAATCCTAGCATGATAAAGAAGATTCAAAGAGAGTGAGATGCCAGCTCCTTTCATTCAGTCAGTAGCTTCAAACATTTCTGGACGTTTTTCAATGGCAAAAATCAATGAATATTGTAAATGCACAAACAGTAATATCTCCACATTGCAAGGTGCAATTCTGAAATTTTTAGCTTTTTCCTGCTAATCCTAGCATGATAAAGAAGATTCAAAGAGAGTGAGATGCCAGCTCCTTTCATTCAGTCAGTAGCTTCAAACATTTCTGGTATATGAAAAACATGTTTTTCAATGGCAAAAATCAATGAATATTGTAAATGCACAAACAGTAATATCTCCACATTGCAAGGTGCAATTCTGAAATTTTTAGCTTTTTCCTGTTAATCCTAGCATGATAAAGAAGATTCAAAGAGAGTGAGATGCCAGCTCCTTTCATTCAGTCAGTAGCTTCAAACATTTCTGGTATATGAAAAACATGTTTTTCAATGGCAAAAATCAATGAATATTGTAAATGCACAAACAGTAATATCTCCACATTGCACGGTGCAATTCTGAAATTTTTTGCTTTTTCCTGCTAATCCTAGCATGATAAAGAAGATTCAAAGAGAGTGAGATGCCAGCTCCTTTCATTCAGTCAGTAGCTTCAAACATTTCTGGACGTTTTTCAATGGCAAAAATCAATGAATATTGTAAATGCACAAACAGTAATATCTCCACATTGCACGGTGCAATTCTGAAATTTTTTGCTTTTTCCTGCTAATCCTAGCATGATAAAGAAGATTCAAAGAGAGTGAGATGCCAGCTCCTTTCATTCAGTCAGTAGCTTCAAACATTTCTGGTATATGAAAAACATGTTTTTCAATGGCAAAAATCAATGAATATTGTAAATGCACAAACAGTAATATCTCCACATTGCACAGTGCAATTCTGAAATTTTTTGCTTTTTCCTGTTAATCCTAGCATGATAAAGAAGATTCAAAGAGAGTGAGATGCCAGCTCCTTTCATTCAGTCAGTAGCTTCAAACATTTCTGGTATATGAAAAACATGTTTTTCAATGGCAAAAATCAATGAATATTGTAAATGCACAAACAGTAATATCTCCACATTGCAAGGTGCAATTCTGAAATTTTTAGCTTTTTCCTGTTAATCCTAGCATGATAAAGAAGATTCAAAGAGAGTGAGATGCCAGCTCCTTTCATTCAGTCAGTAGCTTCAAACATTTCTGGTATATGAAAAACATGTTTTTCAATGGCAAAAATCAATGAATATTGTAAATGCACAAACAGTAATATCTCCACATTGCAAGGTGCAATTCTGAAATTTTTAGCTTTTTCCTGTTAATCCTAGCATGATAAAGAAGATTCAAAGAGAGTGAGATGCCAGCTCCTTTCATTCAGTCAGTAGCTTCAAACATTTCTGGACGTTTTTCAATGGCAAAAATCAATGAATATTGTAAATGCACAAACAGTAATATCTCCACATTGCAAGGTGCAATTCTGAAATTTTTAGCTTTTTCCTGCTAATCCTAGCATGATAAAGAAGATTCAAAGAGAGTGAGATGCCAGCTCCTTTCATTCAGTCAGTAGCTTCAAACATTTCTGGTATATGAAAAACATGTTTTTCAATGGCAAAAATCAATGAATATTGTAAATGCACAAACAGTAATATCTCCACATTGCAAGGTGCAATTCTGAAATTTTTAGCTTTTTCCTGTTAATCCTAGCATGATAAAGAAGATTCAAAGAGAGTGAGATGCCAGCTCCTTTCATTCAGTCAGTAGCTTCAAACATTTCTGGTATATGAAAAACATGTTTTTCAATGGCAAAAATCAATGAATATTGTAAATGCACAAACAGTAATATCTCCACATTGCAAGGTGCAATTCTGAAATTTTTAGCTTTTTCCTGTTAATCCTAGCATGATAAAGAAGATTCAAAGAGAGTGAGATGCCAGCTCCTTTCATTCAGTCAGTAGCTTCAAACATTTCTGGACGTTTTTCAATGGCAAAAATCAATGAATATTGTAAATGCACAAACAGTAATATCTCCACATTGCAAGGTGCAATTCTGAAATTTTTAGCTTTTTCCTGCTAATCCTAGCATGATAAAGAAGATTCAAAGAGAGTGAGATGCCAGCTCCTTTCATTCAGTCAGTAGCTTCAAACATTTCTGGTATATGAAAAACATGTTTTTCAATGGCAAAAATCAATGAATATTGTAAATGCACAAACAGTAATATCTCCACATTGCAAGGTGCAATTCTGAAATTTTTAGCTTTTTCCTGTTAATCCTAGCATGATAAAGAAGATTCAAAGAGAGTGAGATGCCAGCTCCTTTCATTCAGTCAGTAGCTTCAAACATTTCTGGTATATGAAAAACATGTTTTCAATGGCAAAAATCAATGAATATTGTAAATGCACAAACAGTAATATCTCCACATTGCAAGGTGCAATTCTGAAATTTTTAGCTTTTTCCTGTTAATCCTAGCATGATAAAGAAGATTCAAAGAGAGTGAGATGCCAGCTCCTTTCATTCAGTCAGTAGCTTCAAACATTTCTGGACGTTTTTCAATGGCAAAAATCAATGAATATTGTAAATGCACAAACAGTAATATCTCCACATTGCAAGGTGCAATTCTGAAATTTTTAGCTTTTTCCTGCTAATCCTAGCATGATAAAGAAGATTCAAAGAGAGTGAGATGCCAGCTCCTTTCATTCAGTCAGTAGCTTCAACATTTCTGGTATATGAAAAAACATGTTTTTCAATGGCAAAAATCAATGAATATTGTAAATGCACAAACAGTAATATCTCCACATTGCAAGGTGCAATTCTGAAATTTTTAGCTTTTTCCTGTTAATCCTAGCATGATAAAGAAGATTCAAAGAGAGTGAGATGCCAGCTCCTTTCATTCAGTCAGTAGCTTCAAACATTTCTGGTATATGAAAAACATGTTTTTCAATGGCAAAAATCAATGAATATTGTAAATGCACAAACAGTAATATCTCCACATTGCAAGGTGCAATTCTGAAATTTTTAGCTTTTTCCTGTTAATCCTAGCATGATAAAGAAGATTCAAAGAGAGTGAGATGCCAGCTCCTTTCATTCAGTCAGTAGCTTCAAACATTTCTGGACGTTTTTCAATGGCAAAAATCAATGAATATTGTAAATGCACAAACAGTAATATCTCCACATTGCAAGGTGCAATTCTGAAATTTTTAGCTTTTTCCTGCTAATCCTAGCATGATAAAGAAGATTCAAAGAGAGTGAGATGCCAGCTCCTTTCATTCAGTCAGTAGCTTCAAACATTTCTGGTATATGAAAAACATGTTTTTCAATGGCAAAAATCAATGAATATTGTAAATGCACAAACAGTAATATCTCCACATTGCACGGTGCAATTCTGAAATTTTTAGCTTTTTCCTGTTAATCCTAGCATGATAAAGAAGATTCAAAGAGAGTGAGATGCCAGCTCCTTTCATTCAGTCAGTAGCTTCAAACATTTCTGGTATATGAAAAACATGTTTTTCAATGGCAAAAATCAATGAATATTGTAAATGCACAAACAGTAATATCTCCACATTGCACGGTGCAATTCTGAAATTTTTAGCTTTTTCCTGTTAATCCTAGCATGATAAAGAAGATTCAAAGAGAGTGAGATGCCAGCTCCTTTCATTCAGTCAGTAGCTTCAAACATTTCTGGTATATGAAAAACATGTTTTCAATGGCAAAAATCAATGAATATTGTAAATGCACAAACAGTAATATCTCCACATTGCAAGGTGCAATTCTGAAATTTTTTGCTTTTTCCTGCTAATCCTAGCATGATAAAGAAGATTCAAAGAGAGTGAGATGCCAGCTCCTTTCATTCAGTCAGTAGCTTCAAACATTTCTGGTATATGAAAAACATGTTTTTCAATGGCAAAAATCAATGAATATTGTAAATGCACAAACAGTAATATCTCCACATTGCAAGGTGCAATTCTGAAATTTTTAGCTTTTTCCTGTTAATCCTAGCATGATAAAGAAGATTCAAAGAGAGTGAGATGCCAGCTCCTTTCATTCAGTCAGTAGCTTCAAACATTTCTGGTAAAAACGTTTTTCAATGGCAAAAATCAATGAATATTGTAAATGCACAAACAGTAATATCTCCACATTGCAAGGTGCAATTCTGAAATTTTTTGCTTTTTCCTGCTAATCCTAGCATGATAAAGAAGATTCAAAGAGTGAGATGCCAGCTCCTTTCATTCAGTCAGTAGCTTCAAACATTTCTGGTATATGAAAAACATGTTTTTCAATGGCAAAAATCAATGAATATTGTAAATGCACAACAGTAATATCTCCACATTGCACGGTGCAATTCTGAAATTTTTTAGCTTTTTCCTGTTAATCCTAGCATGATAAAGAAGATTCAAAGAGAGTGAGATGCCAGCTCCTTTCATTCAGTCAGTAGCTTCAAACATTTCTGGTATATGAAAAACATGTTTTTCAATGGCAAAAATCAATGAATATTGTAAATGCACAAACAGTAATATCTCCACATTGCACGGTGCAATTCTGAAATTTTTTGCTTTTTCCTGCTAATCCTAGCATGATAAAGAAGATTCAAAGAGAGTGAGATGCCAGCTCCTTTCATTCAGTCAGTAGCTTCAAACATTTCTGGTATATGAAAAACATGTTTTTCAATGGCAAAAATCAATGAATATTGTAAATGCACAAACAGTAATATCTCCACATTGCACGGTGCAATTCTGAAATTTTTTGCTTTTTCCTGTTAATCCTAGCATGATAAAGAAGATTCAAAGAGAGTGAGATGCCAGCTCCTTTCATTCAGTCAGTAGCTTCAAACATTTCTGGTATATGAAAAACATGTTTTTCAATGGCAAAAATCAATGAATATTGTAAAGCACAAACAGTA
>NW_027369931.1:0-39370 GCF_046119375.1 Phyllobates terribilis
TTCATTCAGTCAGTAGCTTCAAACATTTCTGGTATATGAAAAACATGTTTTTCAATGGCAAAAATCAATGAATATTGTAAATGCACAAACAGTAATATCTCCACATTGCAAGGTGCAATTCTGAAATTTTTTGCTTTTTCCTGCTAATCCTAGCATGATAAAGAAGATTCAAAGAGAGTGAGATGCCAGCTCCTTTCATTCAGTCAGTAGCTTCAAACATTTCTGGTATATGAAAAACATGTTTTTCAATGGCAAAAATCAATGAATATTGTAAATGCACAAACAGTAATATCTCCACATTGCACGGTGCAATTCTGAAATTTTTAGCTTTTTCCTGTTAATCCTAGCATGATAAAGAAGATTCAAAGAGAGTGAGATGCCAGCTCCTTTCATTCAGTCAGTAGCTTCAAACATTTCTGGTATATGAAAAACATGTTTTTCAATGGCAAAAATCAATGAATATTGTAAATGCACAAACAGTAATATCTCCACATTGCAAGGTGCAATTCTGAAATTTTTTGCTTTTTCCTGCTAATCCTAGCATGATAAAGAAGATTCAAAGAGAGTGAGATGCCAGCTCCTTTCATTCAGTCAGTAGCTTCAAACATTTCTGGTATATGAAAAACATGTTTTTCAATGGCAAAATTCAATGAATATTGTAAATGTACAAACAGTAATATCTCCACATTGCAAGGTGCAATTCTGAAATTTTTTGCTTTTTCCTGTTAATCCTAGCATGATAAAGAAGATTCAAAGAGAGTGAGATGCCAGCTCCTTTCATTCAGTCAGTAGCTTCAAACATTTCTGGTATATGAAAAACATGTTTTTCAATGGCAAAAATCAATGAATATTGTAAATGCACAAACAGTAATATCTCCACATTGCAAGGTGCAATTCTGAAATTTTTTGCTTTTTCCTGCTAATCCTAGCATGATAAAGAAGATTCAAAGAGAGTGAGATGCCAGCTCCTTTCATTCAGTCAGTAGCTTCAAACATTTCTGGTATATGAAAAACATGTTTTTCAATGGCAAAAATCAATGAATATTGTAAATGCACAAACAGTAATATCTCCACATTGCACGGTGCAATTCTGAAATTTTTAGCTTTTTCCTGTTAATCCTAGCATGATAAAGAAGATTCAAAGAGAGTGAGATGCCAGCTCCTTTCATTCAGTCAGTAGCTTCAAACATTTCTGGTATATGAAAAACATGTTTTTCAATGGCAAAAATCAATGAATATTGTAAATGCACAAACAGTAATATCTCCACATTGCAAGGTGCAATTCTGAAATTTTTTGCTTTTTCCTGCTAATCCTAGCATGATAAAGAAGATTCAAAGAGAGTGAGATGCCAGCTCCTTTCATTCAGTCAGTAGCTTCAAACATTTCTGGTATATGAAAAACATGTTTTTCAATGGCAAAAATCAATGAATATTGTAAATGCACAAACAGTAATATCTCCACATTGCACGGTGCAATTCTGAAATTTTTAGCTTTTTCCTGTTAATCCTAGCATGATAAAGAAGATTCAAAGAGAGTGAGATGCCAGCTCCTTTCATTCAGTCAGTAGCTTCAAACATTTCTGGTATATGAAAAACATGTTTTTCAATGGCAAAAATCAATGAATATTGTAAATGCACAAACAGTAATATCTCCACATTGCAAGGTGCAATTCTGAAATTTTTTGCTTTTTCCTGTTAATCCTAGCATGATAAAGAAGATTCAAAGAGAGTGAGATGCCAGCTCCTTTCATTCAGTCAGTAGCTTCAAACATTTCTGGTATATGAAAAACATGTTTTTCAATGGCAAAAATCAATGAATATTGTAAATGCACAAACAGTAATATCTCCACATTGCAAGGTGCAATTCTGAAATGTTTTGCTTTTTCCTGCTAATCCTAGCATGATAAAGAAGATTCAAAGAGAGTGAGATGCCAGCTCCTTTCATTCAGTCAGTAGCTTCAAACATTTCTGGTATATGAAAAACATGTTTTTCAATGGCAAAAATCAATGAATATTGTAAATGCACAAACAGTAATATCTCCACATTGCACGGTGCAATTCTGAAATTTTTAGCTTTTTCCTGTTAATCCTAGCATGATAAAGAAGATTCAAAGAGAGTGAGATGCCAGCTCCTTTCATTCAGTCAGTAGCTTCAAACATTTCTGGTATATGAAAAACATGTTTTTCAATGGCAAAAATCAATGAATATTGTAAATGCACAAACAGTAATATCTCCACATTGCAAGGTGCAATTCTGAAATTTTTTGCTTTTTCCTGCTAATCCTAGCATGATAAAGAAGATTCAAAGAGAGTGAGATGCCAGCTCCTTTCATTCAGTCAGTAGCTTCAAACATTTCTGGTATATGAAAAACATGTTTTTCAATGGCAAAAATCAATGAATATTGTAAATGCACAAACAGTAATATCTCCACATTGCACGGTGCAATTCTGAAATTTTTAGCTTTTTCCTGTTAATCCTAGCATGATAAAGAAGATTCAAAGAGAGTGAGATGCCAGCTCCTTTCATTCAGTCAGTAGCTTCAAACATTTCTGGTATATGAAAAACATGTTTTTCAATGGCAAAAATCAATGAATATTGTAAATGCACAAACAGTAATATCTCCACATTGCAAGGTGCAATTCTGAAATTTTTTGCTTTTTCCTGTTAATCCTAGCATGATAAAGAAGATTCAAAGAGAGTGAGATGCCAGCTCCTTTCATTCAGTCAGTAGCTTCAAACATTTCTGGTATATGAAAAACATGTTTTTCAATGGCAAAAATCAATGAATATTGTAAATGCACAAACAGTAATATCTCCACATTGCAAGGTGCAATTCTGAAATGTTTTGCTTTTTCCTGCTAATCCTAGCATGATAAAGAAGATTCAAAGAGAGTGAGATGCCAGCTCCTTTCATTCAGTCAGTAGCTTCAAACATTTCTGGTATATGAAAAACATGTTTTTCAATGGCAAAAATCAATGAATATTGTAAATGCACAAACAGTAATATCTCCACATTGCACGGTGCAATTCTGAAATTTTTAGCTTTTTCCTGTTAATCCTAGCATGATAAAGAAGATTCAAAGAGAGTGAGATGCCAGCTCCTTTCATTCAGTCAGTAGCTTCAAACATTTCTGGTATATGAAAAACATGTTTTTCAATGGCAAAAATCAATGAATATTGTAAATGCACAAACAGTAATATCTCCACATTGCAAGGTGCAATTCTGAAATTTTTTGCTTTTTCCTGCTAATCCTAGCATGATAAAGAAGATTCAAAGAGAGTGAGATGCCAGCTCCTTTCATTCAGTCAGTAGCTTCAAACATTTCTGGTATATGAAAAACATGTTTTTCAATGGCAAAAATCAATGAATATTGTAAATGCACAAACAGTAATATCTCCACATTGCACGGTGCAATTCTGAAATTTTTAGCTTTTTCCTGTTAATCCTAGCATGATAAAGAAGATTCAAAGAGAGTGAGATGCCAGCTCCTTTCATTGTCAGTAGCTTCAAACATTTCTGGTATATGAAAAACATGTTTTTCAATGGCAAAAATCAATGAATATTGTAAATGCACAAACAGTAATATCTCCACATTGCAAGGTGCAATTCTGAAATTTTTTGCTTTTTCCTGCTAATCCTAGCATGATAAAGAAGATTCAAAGAGAGTGAGATGCCAGCTCCTTTCATTCAGTCAGTAGCTTCAAACATTTCTGGTATATGAAAAACATGTTTTTCAATGGCAAAAATCAATGAATATTGTAAATGCACAAACAGTAATATCTCCACATTGCAAGGTGCAATTCTGAAATTTTTTGCTTTTTCCTGTTAATCCTAGCATGATAAAGAAGATTCAAAGAGAGTGAGATGCCAGCTCCTTTCATTCAGTCAGTAGCTTCAAACATTTCTGGTATATGAAAAACATGTTTTTCAATGGCAAAAATCAATGAATATTGTAAATGCACAAACAGTAATATCTCCACATTGCAAGGTGCAATTCTGAAATTTTTTGCCTTTTCCTGCTAATCCTAGCATGATAAAGAAGATTCAAAGAGAGTGAGATGCCAGCTCCTTTCATTCAGTCAGTAGCTTCAAACATTTCTGGTATATGAAAAACATGTTTTTCAATGGCAAAAATCAATGAATATTGTAAATGCACAAACAGTAATATCTCCACATTGCACGGTGCAATTCTGAAATTTTTAGCTTTTTCCTGTTAATCCTAGCATGATAAAGAAGATTCAAAGAGAGTGAGATGCCAGCTCCTTTCATTCAGTCAGTAGCTTCAAACATTTCTGGTATATGAAAAACATGTTTTTCAATGGCAAAAATCAATGAATATTGTAAATGCACAAACAGTAATATCTCCACATTGCAAGGTGCAATTCTGAAATTTTTTGCTTTTTCCTGCTAATCCTAGCATGATAAAGAAGATTCAAAGAGAGTGAGATGCCAGCTCCTTTCATTCAGTCAGTAGCTTCAAACATTTCTGGTATATGAAAAACATGTTTTTCAATGGCAAAAATCAATGAATATTGTAAATGCACAAACAGTAATATCTCCACATTGCACGGTGCAATTCTGAAATTTTTAGCTTTTTCCTGTTAATCCTAGCATGATAAAGAAGATTCAAAGAGAGTGAGATGCCAGCTCCTTTCATTCAGTCAGTAGCTTCAAACATTTCTGGTATATGAAAAACATGTTTTTCAATGGCAAAAATCAATGAATATTGTAAATGCACAAACAGTAATATCTCCACATTGCAAGGTGCAATTCTGAAATTTTTTGCTTTTTCCTGTTAATCCTAGCATGATAAAGAAGATTCAAAGAGAGTGAGATGCCAGCTCCTTTCATTCAGTCAGTAGCTTCAAACATTTCTGGTATATGAAAAACATGTTTTTCAATGGCAAAAATCAATGAATATTGTAAATGCACAAACAGTAATATCTCCACATTGCAAGGTGCAATTCTGAAATTTTTTGCTTTTTCCTGCTAATCCTAGCATGATAAAGAAGATTCAAAGAGAGTGAGATGCCAGCTCCTTTCATTCAGTCAGTAGCTTCAAACATTTCTGGTATATGAAAAACATGTTTTTCAATGGCAAAAATCAATGAATATTGTAAATGCACAAACAGTAATATCTCCACATTGCACGGTGCAATTCTGAAATTTTTAGCTTTTTCCTGTTAATCCTAGCATGATAAAGAAGATTCAAAGAGAGTGAGATGCCAGCTCCTTTCATTCAGTCAGTAGCTTCAAACATTTCTGGTATATGAAAAACATGTTTTTCAATGGCAAAAATCAATGAATATTGTAAATGCACAAACAGTAATATCTCCACATTGCAAGGTGCAATTTTGAAATTTTTTGCTTTTTCCTGCTAATCCTAGCATGATAAAGAAGATTCAAAGAGAGTGAGATGCCAGCTCCTTTCATTCAGTCAGTAGCTTCAAACATTTCTGGTATATGAAAAACATGTTTTTCAATGGCAAAAATCAATGAATATTGTAAATGCACAAACAGTAATATCTCCACATTGCACGGTGCAATTCTGAAATTTTTAGCTTTTTCCTGTTAATCCTAGCATGATAAAGAAGATTCAAAGAGAGATGCCAGCTCCTTTCATTCAGTCAGTAGCTTCAAACATTTCTGGTATATGAAAAACATGTTTTTCAATGGCAAAAATCAATGAATATTGTAAATGCACAAACAGTAATATCTCCACATTGCACGGTGCAATTCTGAAATTTTTAGCTTTTTCCTGTTAATCCTAGCATGATAAAGAAGATTCAAAGAGAGTGAGATGCCAGCTCCTTTCATTCAGTCAGTAGCTTCAAACATTTCTGGTATATGAAAAACATGTTTTTCAATGGCAAAAATCAATGAATATTGTAAATGCACAAACAGTAATATCTCCACATTGCAAGGTGCAATTCTGAAATTTTTTGCTTTTTCCTGCTAATCCTAGCATGATAAAGAAGATTCAAAGAGAGTGAGATGCCAGCTCCTTTCATTCAGTCAGTAGCTTCAAACATTTCTGGTATATGAAAAACATGTTTTTCAATGGCAAAAATCAATGAATATTGTAAATGCACAAACAGTAATATCTCCACATTGCACGGTGCAATTCTGAAATTTTTAGCTTTTTCCTGTTAATCCTAGCATGATAAAGAAGATTCAAAGAGAGTGAGATGCCAGCTCCTTTCATTCAGTCAGTAGCTTCAAACATTTCTGGTATATGAAAAACATGTTTTTCAATGGCAAAAATCAATGAATATTGTAAATGCACAAACAGTAATATCTCCACATTGCAAGGTGCAATTCTGAAATTTTTTGCTTTTTCCTGCTAATCCTAGCATGATAAAGAAGATTCAAAGAGAGTGAGATGCCAGCTCCTTTCATTCAGTCAGTAGCTTCAAACATTTCTGGTATATGAAAAACATGTTTTTCAATGGCAAAATTCAATGAATATTGTAAATGTACAAACAGTAATATCTCCACATTGCAAGGTGCAATTCTGAAATTTTTTGCTTTTTCCTGTTAATCCTAGCATGATAAAGAAGATTCAAAGAGAGTGAGATGCCAGCTCCTTTCATTCAGTCAGTAGCTTCAAACATTTCTGGTATATGAAAAACATGTTTTTCAATGGCAAAAATCAATGAATATTGTAAATGCACAAACAGTAATATCTCCACATTGCAAGGTGCAATTCTGAAATTTTTTGCTTTTTCCTGCTAATCCTAGCATGATAAAGAAGATTCAAAGAGAGTGAGATGCCAGCTCCTTTCATTCAGTCAGTAGCTTCAAACATTTCTGGTATATGAAAAACATGTTTTTCAATGGCAAAAATCAATGAATATTGTAAATGCACAAACAGTAATATCTCCACATTGCACGGTGCAATTCTGAAATTTTTAGCTTTTTCCTGTTAATCCTAGCATGATAAAGAAGATTCAAAGAGAGTGAGATGCCAGCTCCTTTCATTCAGTCAGTAGCTTCAAACATTTCTGGTATATGAAAAACATGTTTTTCAATGGCAAAAATCAATGAATATTGTAAATGCACAAACAGTAATATCTCCACATTGCAAGGTGCAATTCTGAAATTTTTTGCTTTTTCCTGCTAATCCTAGCATGATAAAGAAGATTCAAAGAGAGTGAGATGCCAGCTCCTTTCATTCAGTCAGTAGCTTCAAACATTTCTGGTATATGAAAAACATGTTTTTCAATGGCAAAAATCAATGAATATTGTAAATGCACAAACAGTAATATCTCCACATTGCACGGTGCAATTCTGAAATTTTTAGCTTTTTCCTGTTAATCCTAGCATGATAAAGAAGATTCAAAGAGAGTGAGATGCCAGCTCCTTTCATTCAGTCAGTAGCTTCAAACATTTCTGGTATATGAAAAACATGTTTTTCAATGGCAAAAATCAATGAATATTGTAAATGCACAAACAGTAATATCTCCACATTGCAAGGTGCAATTCTGAAATTTTTTGCTTTTTCCTGTTAATCCTAGCATGATAAAGAAGATTCAAAGAGAGTGAGATGCCAGCTCCTTTCATTCAGTCAGTAGCTTCAAACATTTCTGGTATATGAAAAACATGTTTTTCAATGGCAAAAATCAATGAATATTGTAAATGCACAAACAGTAATATCTCCACATTGCAAGGTGCAATTCTGAAATGTTTTGCTTTTTCCTGCTAATCCTAGCATGATAAAGAAGATTCAAAGAGAGTGAGATGCCAGCTCCTTTCATTCAGTCAGTAGCTTCAAACATTTCTGGTATATGAAAAACATGTTTTTCAATGGCAAAAATCAATGAATATTGTAAATGCACAAACAGTAATATCTCCACATTGCACGGTGCAATTCTGAAATTTTTAGCTTTTTCCTGTTAATCCTAGCATGATAAAGAAGATTCAAAGAGAGTGAGATGCCAGCTCCTTTCATTCAGTCAGTAGCTTCAAACATTTCTGGTATATGAAAAACATGTTTTTCAATGGCAAAAATCAATGAATATTGTAAATGCACAAACAGTAATATCTCCACATTGCAAGGTGCAATTCTGAAATTTTTTGCTTTTTCCTGCTAATCCTAGCATGATAAAGAAGATTCAAAGAGAGTGAGATGCCAGCTCCTTTCATTCAGTCAGTAGCTTCAAACATTTCTGGTATATGAAAAACATGTTTTTCAATGGCAAAAATCAATGAATATTGTAAATGCACAAACAGTAATATCTCCACATTGCACGGTGCAATTCTGAAATTTTTAGCTTTTTCCTGTTAATCCTAGCATGATAAAGAAGATTCAAAGAGAGTGAGATGCCAGCTCCTTTCATTCAGTCAGTAGCTTCAAACATTTCTGGTATATGAAAAACATGTTTTTCAATGGCAAAAATCAATGAATATTGTAAATGCACAAACAGTAATATCTCCACATTGCAAGGTGCAATTCTGAAATTTTTTGCTTTTTCCTGCTAATCCTAGCATGATAAAGAAGATTCAAAGAGAGTGAGATGCCAGCTCCTTTCATTCAGTCAGTAGCTTCAAACATTTCTGGTATATGAAAAACATGTTTTTCAATGGCAAAAATCAATGAATATTGTAAATGCACAAACAGTAATATCTCCACATTGCAAGGTGCAATTCTGAAATTTTTTGCTTTTTCCTGTTAATCCTAGCATGATAAAGAAGATTCAAAGAGAGTGAGATGCCAGCTCCTTTCATTCAGTCAGTAGCTTCAAACATTTCTGGTATATGAAAAACATGTTTTTCAATGGCAAAAATCAATGAATATTGTAAATGCACAAACAGTAATATCTCCACATTGCAAGGTGCAATTCTGAAATTTTTTGCCTTTTCCTGCTAATCCTAGCATGATAAAGAAGATTCAAAGAGAGTGAGATGCCAGCTCCTTTCATTCAGTCAGTAGCTTCAAACATTTCTGGTATATGAAAAACATGTTTTTCAATGGCAAAAATCAATGAATATTGTAAATGCACAAACAGTAATATCTCCACATTGCACGGTGCAATTCTGAAATTTTCAGCTTTTTCCTGTTAATCCTAGCATGATAAAGAAGATTCAAAGAGAGTGAGATGCCAGCTCCTTTCATTCAGTCAGTAGCTTCAAACATTTCTGGTATATGAAAAACATGTTTTTCAATGGCAAAAATCAATGAATATTGTAAATGCACAAACAGTAATATCTCCACATTGCAAGGTGCAATTCTGAAATTTTTTGCTTTTTCCTGCTAATCCTAGCATGATAAAGAAGATTCAAAGAGAGTGAGATGCCAGCTCCTTTCATTCAGTCAGTAGCTTCAAACATTTCTGGTATATGAAAAACATGTTTTTCAATGGCAAAAATCAATGAATATTGTAAATGCACAAACAGTAATATCTCCACATTGCACGGTGCAATTCTGAAATTTTTAGCTTTTTCCTGTTAATCCTAGCATGATAAAGAAGATTCAAAGAGAGTGAGATGCCAGCTCCTTTCATTCAGTCAGTAGCTTCAAACATTTCTGGTATATGAAAAACATGTTTTTCAATGGCAAAAATCAATGAATATTGTAAATGCACAAACAGTAATATCTCCACATTGCAAGGTGCAATTCTGAAATTTTTTGCTTTTTCCTGTTAATCCTAGCATGATAAAGAAGATTCAAAGAGAGTGAGATGCGAGCTCCTTTCATTCAGTCAGTAGCTTCAAACATTTCTGGTATATGAAAAACATGTTTTTCAATGGCAAAAATCAATGAATATTGTAAATGCACAAACAGTAATATCTCCACATTGCAAGGTGCAATTCTGAAATTTTTTGCTTTTTCCTGCTAATCCTAGCATGATAAAGAAGATTCAAAGAGAGTGAGATGCCAGCTCCTTTCATTCAGTCAGTAGCTTCAAACATTTCTGGTATATGAAAAACATGTTTTTCAATGGCAAAAATCAATGAATATTGTAAATGCACAAACAGTAATATCTCCACATTGCACGGTGCAATTCTGAAATTTTTAGCTTTTTCCTGTTAATCCTAGCATGATAAAGAAGATTCAAAGAGAGTGAGATGCCAGCTCCTTTCATTCAGTCAGTAGCTTCAAACATTTCTGGTATATGAAAAACATGTTTTTCAATGGCAAAAATCAATGAATATTGTAAATGCACAAACAGTAATATCTCCACATTGCAAGGTGCAATTCTGAAATTTTTTGCTTTTTCCTGCTAATCCTAGCATGATAAAGAAGATTCAAAGAGAGTGAGATGCCAGCTCCTTTCATTCAGTCAGTAGCTTCAAACATTTCTGGTATATGAAAAACATGTTTTTCAATGGCAAAAATCAATGAATATTGTAAATGCACAAACAGTAATATCTCCACATTGCACGGTGCAATTCTGAAATTTTTTGCCTTTTCCTGCTAATCCTAGCATCATAAAGAAGATTCAAAGAGAGTGAGATGCCAGCTCCTTTCATTCAGTCAGTAGCTTCAAACATTTCTGGTATATGAAAAACATGTTTTTCAATGGCAAAAATCAATGAATATTGTAAATGCACAAACAGTAATATCTCCACATTGCACGGTGCAATTCTGAAATTTTTAGCTTTTTCCTGTTAATCCTAGCATGATAAAGAAGATTCAAAGAGAGTGAGATGCCAGCTCCTTTCATTCAGTCAGTAGCTTCAAACATTTCTGGTATATGAAAAACATGTTTTTCAATGGCAAAAATCAATGAATATTGTAAATGCACAAACAGTAATATCTCCACATTGCAAGGTGCAATTCTGAAATTTTTTGCTTTTTCCTGCTAATCCTAGCATGATAAAGAAGATTCAAAGAGAGTGAGATGCCAGCTCCTTTCATTCAGTCAGTAGCTTCAAACATTTCTGGTATATGAAAAACATGTTTTTCAATGGCAAAAATCAATAAATATTGTAAATGCACAAACAGTAATATCTCCACATTGCACGGTGCAATTCTGAAATTTTTAGCTTTTTCCTGTTAATCCTAGCATGATAAAGAAGATTCAAAGAGAGTGAGATGCCAGCTCCTTTCATTCAGTCAGTAGCTTCAAACATTTCTGGTATATGAAAAACGTTTTTCAATGGCAAAAATCAATGAATATTGTAAATGCACAAACAGTAATATCTCCACATTGCAAGGTGCAATTCTGAAATTTTTTGCTTTTTCCTGTTAATCCTAGCATGATAAAGAAGATTCAAAGAGAGTGAGATGCGAGCTCCTTTCATTCAGTCAGTAGCTTCAAACATTTCTGGTATATGAAAAACATGTTTTTCAATGGCAAAAATCAATGAATATTGTAAATGCACAAACAGTAATATCTCCACATTGCAAGGTGCAATTCTGAAATTTTTTGCTTTTTCCTGCTAATCCTAGCATGATAAAGAAGATTCAAAGAGAGTGAGATGCCAGCTCCTTTCATTCAGTCAGTAGCTTCAAACATTTCTGGTATATGAAAAACATGTTTTTCAATGGCAAAAATCAATGAATATTGTAAATGCACAAACAGTAATATCTCCACATTGCACGGTGCAATTCTGAAATTTTTAGCTTTTTCCTGTTAATCCTAGCATGATAAAGAAGATTCAAAGAGAGTGAGATGCCAGCTCCTTTCATTCAGTCAGTAGCTTCAAACATTTCTGGTATATGAAAAACATGTTTTTCAATGGCAAAAATCAATGAATATTGTAAATGCACAAACAGTAATATCTCCACATTGCAAGGTGCAATTCTGAAATTTTTTGCTTTTTCCTGCTAATCCTAGCATGATAAAGAAGATTCAAAGAGAGTGAGATGCCAGCTCCTTTCATTCAGTCAGTAGCTTCAAACATTTCTGGTATATGAAAAACATGTTTTTCAATGGCAAAAATCAATGAATATTGTAAATGCACAAACAGTAATATCTCCACATTGCACGGTGCAATTCTGAAATTTTTAGCTTTTTCCTGTTAATCCTAGCATGATAAAGAAGATTCAAAGAGAGTGAGATGCCAGCTCCTTTCATTCAGTCAGTAGCTTCAAACATTTCTGGTATATGAAAAACATGTTTTTCAATGGCAAAAATCAATGAATATTGTAAATGCACAAACAGTAATATCTCCACATTGCAAGGTGCAATTCTGAAATTTTTTGCTTTTTCCTGCTAATCCTAGCATGATAAAGAAGATTCAAAGAGAGTGAGATGCCAGCTCCTTTCATTCAGTCAGTAGCTTCAAACATTTCTGGTATATGAAAAACATGTTTTTCAATGGCAAAAATCAATGAATATTGTAAATGCACAAACAGTAATATCTCCACATTGCAAGGTGCAATTCTGAAATTTTTTGCTTTTTCCTGCTAATCCTAGCATGATAAAGAAGATTCAAAGAGAGTGAGATGCCAGCTCCTTTCATTCAGTCAGTAGCTTCAAACATTTCTGGTATATGAAAAACATGTTTTTCAATGGCAAAAATCAATGAATATTGTAAATGCACAAACAGTAATATCTCCACATTGCAAGGTGCAATTCTGAAATTTTTTGCTTTTTCCTGTTAATCCTAGCATGATAAAGAAGATTCAAAGAGAGTGAGATGCCAGCTCCTTTCATTCAGTCAGTAGCTTCAAACATTTCTGGTATATGAAAAACATGTTTTTCAATGGCAAAAATCAATGAATATTGTAAATGCACAAACAGTAATATCTCCACATTGCACGGTGCAATTCTGAAATTTTTAGCTTTTTCCTGTTAATCCTAGCATGATAAAGAAGATTCAAAGAGAGTGAGATGCCAGCTCCTTTCATTCAGTCAGTAGCTTCAAACATTTCTGGTATATGAAAAACATGTTTTTCAATGGCAAAAATCAATGAATATTGTAAATGCACAAACAGTAATATCTCCACATTGCAAGGTGCAATTCTGAAATTTTTTGCTTTTTCCTGCTAATCCTAGCATGATAAAGAAGATTCAAAGAGAGTGAGATGCCAGCTCCTTTCATTCAGTCAGTAGCTTCAAACATTTCTGGTATATGAAAAACATGTTTTTCAATGGCAAAAATCAATGAATATTGTAAATGCACAAACAGTAATATCTCCACATTGCACGGTGCAATTCTGAAATTTTTAGCTTTTTCCTGTTAATCCTAGCATGATAAAGAAGATTCAAAGAGAGTGAGATGCCAGCTCCTTTCATTCAGTCAGTAGCTTCAAACATTTCTGGTATATGAAAAACGTTTTTCAATGGCAAAAATCAATGAATATTGTAAATGCACAAACAGTAATATCTCCACATTGCAAGGTGCAATTCTGAAATTTTTTGCTTTTTCCTGTTAATCCTAGCATGATAAAGAAGATTCAAAGAGAGTGAGATGCGAGCTCCTTTCATTCAGTCAGTAGCTTCAAACATTTCTGGTATATGAAAAACATGTTTTTCAATGGCAAAAATCAATGAATATTGTAAATGCACAAACAGTAATATCTCCACATTGCAAGGTGCAATTCTGAAATTTTTTGCTTTTTCCTGCTAATCCTAGCATGATAAAGAAGATTCAAAGAGAGTGAGATGCCAGCTCCTTTCATTCAGTCAGTAGCTTCAAACATTTCTGGTATATGAAAAACATGTTTTTCAATGGCAAAAATCAATGAATATTGTAAATGCACAAACAGTAATATCTCCACATTGCATGGTGCAATTCGGAAATTTTTAGCTTTTTCCTGTTAATCCTAGCATGATAAAGAAGATTCAAAGAGAGTGAGATGCCAGCTCCTTTCATTCAGTCAGTAGCTTCAAACATTTCTGGTATATGAAAAACATGTTTTTCAATGGCAAAAATCAATGAATATTGTAAATGCACAAACAGTAATATCTCCACATTGCAAGGTGCAATTCTGAAATTTTTTGCTTTTTCCTGCTAATCCTAGCATGATAAAGAAGATTCAAAGAGAGTGAGATGCCAGCTCCTTTCATTCAGTCAGTAGCTTCAAACATTTCTGGTATATGAAAAACATGTTTTTCAATGGCAAAAATCAATGAATATTGTAAATGCACAAACAGTAATATCTCCACATTGCACGGTGCAATTCTGAAATTTTTAGCTTTTTCCTGTTAATCCTAGCATGATAAAGAAGATACAAAGAGAGTGAGATGCCAGCTCCTTTCATTCAGTCAGTAGCTTCAAACATTTCTGGTATATGAAAAACATGTTTTTCAATGGCAAAAATCAATGAATATTGTAAATGCACAAACAGTAATATCTCCACATTGCACGGTGCAATTCTGAAATTTTTAGCTTTTTCCTGTTAATCCTAGCATGATAAAGAAGATTCAAAGAGAGTGAGATGCCAGCTCCTTTCATTCAGTCAGTAGCTTCAAACATTTCTGGTATATGAAAAACATGTTTTTCAATGGCAAAAATCAATGAATATTGTAAATGCACAAACAGTAATATCTCCACATTGCAAGGTGCAATTCTGAAATTTTTTTGCTTTTTCCTGCTAATCCTAGCATGATAAAGAAGATTCAAAGAGAGTGAGATGGGGGGGAGTGGCCTGAGCACAGGACGAGATGGCAGCTTGATCCTGAGCTCCCTGAGGGCTTCGCTTTAAAGCTACTTTTTAAGCAACAAAAAGAAGATTTTTTTTCAAAATTCTTATATATTTGGACTTCCTATCATTCAGGGATCATTTTGACACCAAAGAATCCCTGCTAACCCCATCAACCCTGGAGATGTTTTGTGCTCAGACATTTGGGTGAGGCTCAGAATCCACCATTGAAGTGACTCTGTAACGTGGCCCTACAGGATTGTGGACCCATTTATGCCCTTCTACCTCCGGACCCAGGATTACATCGTTTTATACCGGACTTAAGGACTATCAGCAGGCTTTATATGCAGCTGCGGTAAGTCCTGGTGAGCATTCCAGTCCTTGAGGCTGTGACGTGCCCCTTTAAGCTCACAGATCGGTGGGGGCACATATTTCTCTCACTTCATTTAACTGAACATTATATACTGGGCCCCCTGACTGTTGTCAGAGCTTATTTTTAATCCACGGGGTGGCACATTTTGGTTCTGGTTCTGACACCCAGGCGATCACTGGCGGCCCTTTTCTTGATTCCAGTCACTCTGCGGCCCTTTTCTTGTTTCCAGTCGCTCAGCAGCGCTGCTTTGAAGTGACTGGAATAGCAGTAAAGGTCTGCTCTGCTCCGCCTTTTACTTTGGGAGCGGGACCCTACAGCAGTTTCAGCTGTTCTTTCAACGGATCCAAGAAAGAAAAGAGAAGAGGGGACTGAGACCGGGACACCGGCGACAGCTTGGAAATCCCTGCCCTGCAATCAACTATCGTTACTTCACGGAGGTCGGGACCGGACCCGCAGGACCTTACTCCATAAAGAAGAGGCGCTGCCACCTCCGGACCAAAGATTCCCAACCCCACTGGTCCCCGTGGATAAGACCCCTGCTGCCGACAAGGGACCGTGAGCCTAGCCTAGCCTGTACGACGCGGAGTTCAGGAGACTGAGACGGAGCGGGACTGCATACTGATTACTTCTGTACAGGTCAGATAAGCCCTGGCTGAAGCCGGGGCTTTTATCGGGTTTCTGGGGGTCTGTTGCCGTGGTTCTGGGGCTGCTCCGGTGGTAACGGTGTCCCCTGGTGTCCCTGTGAAGCTGCTGCGTCCCTTTCCCCCCCCTCGGCTCACTGCCACCGCTGCTGTCTGCACCCGGCTCTCTCCTCTCCTTTGCGGCTGTTACCTGCGCTCCGGGCTGTTCACATAGTAGCGGTCCCCCCTCCTCTGTTCAGGAGCCGGCATACCAAGCTTCCCTCTGATTACAGGCACCGCTGGTATATATAGCAGGTGTCCCCACGTCCCCAGGGCTTATACAGTGGCGGCGGTATCCCCCCTCCCTCTGATAAGGGGCCGCTCCGTTCCTTCTGCTTCCAGCTGGTGAGCGCCGCTGGTGCCTGAGGTCCGCTCCGTCTTTCCCCGTTGTGCCGCTCTGCTGATAGTGCCCCTCAGGTATCTGGACCCTGCTGACCTTTGTGACTGCCTCCCCCTCCTGTGGTAGCGCTGCTGAGCCTTGAACTTGCCTTTGGTCCCTTGCTGCAGCAGCACCGCTGCCCTCCACTGTCTCATACTCACAATCAGCTGATATTCTTTAAATCTCCCGCCCCCTGCTGCGGCGTAGCTCAGCACTGCTGTCCATGGTGCTGATCAAATTCTCCTGCCCTCTGCTGGCGTCGCTCTGCACTGCTGTCCATGGTGCTGATTTGAACTGCTGTCCATGGTGCTGATTTCAGTCAAACTCTCCTGCCCCTGCTATAGCATCGCTCTGTACTGCTGTCCATGGTGCTGATTTTACATTAGTTAATTCTCCTGCCTCCTGCTGCAACATCGCTTTGCACTGCTGTCCATGGTGCTGATTTTATATCAGTACTGATACAGAGGTCCATTAAACACCAAACTTTGTACAATCATTTTAATTGTGAGACTTGACTTTGAGGGAGGTGGGGGATAGGAGGAATTGCTTCTGCCTCCATATATATATACTGTGACTTCGCTACCTGATATACATATAACAGTTGGTGCCCATGGAACTCTACAGATCTGCAAGTTTCCACAATAATTAGTTTTCTGTTAAGAACTATATGTGCCTTTTATTTTTATCCCTCAGGTCAAGTTTACTATTTTTCTTGATATTTTTGATTGTGATTTACATTTAAAGGATTGCATTCTAGGGGGTACATAATTCTGCAGTCTTTAAGGGTATTGATTGCCTCTTATTGGAATGATATTTGTTTAATGCTAATTTCTTCCAGTCATTGTTCCTAATCATTTTGCTACTCTAAAGTCTTATGTCCACTCTCTAGGTTAAATATTTCCATTGTCTTTTTGGTGTTTTCCTTATATATACATTTAGGACTTATTTTCTTTTTTTTTTCTTACAATGGCGGCTAACAAAAAAAATACCCAAAAGTCTTTGGAAGCCCCCCTTAAAACTAGTGCGGTAAGAGCGAAGTCCTCTCAACGCTCTTCTTTTTCAAATCCCTCAGAAAATACTGTCAATACTATTAGTCCACTTAAGTCCAGATCACCTCATAGAAATCCTGACGACAGACAGAGTTTTAAAGTAAGCTCTCCCACCAAAGACTCTGCTAAAAGTCTATTTTCTCCAAAACCACAGAGAATCCCTGTCGCTAAACCTGCCTCTTCTACAGTAATTAAGGAAAGAAAAGTAGAAGAGATGGATGTTTCCATCTCTTCAAAGAGAAGGGACCCAGGAGACTGGAGCAACAAATATTCTTCATTGGCTCCGAGTTCGGAGGAGGAATCCTCGGACCCGTCTCCTAATCCTAGTCCAGATAAGAGACGCCCTAAAAAAGACTTTTCCCCTTCACCCTCCGATTTTACGCCTAATGTCCCGGTCAAAATGACCATTTCTCAAGATTTGGGAAATACCGACCTTGGTTCATATCTGGACAATCTTTTAAAGACGATTGACAGAAATATGAAACTGGGCTTCGAGAAACAAGTTGACACCATGAAAACTACTTTGGAAGCGTTTGGGGTTAAATTGGAAGAAAACACTAAAAGGCTCGAAACGGTGGAGGGAAAGGTAGAGTCTGTCTCTTCTGACAATCTAGAAATTAAAACAGAGCTTAAGAGACTCAGATTAAAAGTGGCGGATTTGGAGGATAGAAGCAGGAGAAATAATTTGAAAATTAGAGGCGTATCTGAGAATATATCTCCTTCAGATATCTCGACCTATGTCAAAGACTTACTTCACCAGACAATCCCATCCCTTTCTGAGCAGGATCTTATCATTGATAGGGCACACCGCTTATTTCGTCCGACCTCCATCTCCTCGGATCTCCCTAGAGATGTAATAGTTAGGTTACATTTTTTCTCGACCAAAGAGAGAATTTTGAAATATATCAGGGAAAACAGGACTTTTCCTGAGCCTTTCCTACACCTAAAAATCTTTTCAGATTTTTCCAAAGAAACCATGGACGCAAGAAGGTCATACAAATTGACCACAGATAGACTGAGAGGTATGAATATCCCGTATAGGTGGGGCTTTCCAGTTAAGTTGCTGATTTTCTTTAACGGGAAAACATTTACTCTTACAGATCCTGATGAAGGCCCTAAATTTTTTGACTTTATAAGGGACATTCCCCACAAAGCTGCAAAGATACCCCACCGTTGAAATGTGAAACACTACTCTTTCGGGAGCCCTTTTATTAAAAATAAACGTACTCACCACCTCACCTAATATGTCATACTAGATTTTTCATTCTTCTTTATATTTAGCCTTCGAGGCTTGTCCACATTATTTTTCCCCCCCAATCTGAGGGAGAACCTTTACGGTGAAGGTTCCCTCAGGAGATTTTTTGATTCGTTTTTTCTTTTTTCTTTGAATATTTGGTTATTGTTATTACTATCTTTGAGTTAATAGTGAGATAGTGTATTCCAGCTTTGATTGTTGATTGATTTATTTTTTGGGAATTTGTTGGACCAACTGACCCCTATCCTTTTGGCTTATTCTGATCGCTAATTTACCTATGCCCATTAAGATCATCACTTACAATGTAAGAGGCCTAAACAGTCCCAATAAGAGATTCTCCCTTTGGAAGGAATTGGGTCATCTTGGTGCTGATGTTGCGTGTCTTCAGGAGACAAGGTTTGCCGAGGGGAAACATCCTACCTTCACCCACAAGCGCTACCCTCATATATTTGAATCCACTAGCGACCGGAAAAAAGCCGGTGTAGCTACAGTGATCAAAGACTCGGTCCCATTTGAGTTTTTGGATCAGCATAAAGATCCCAATGGAAGGTTTCATATATTGCTCTGTAAACTAAATAATCATGAGTGCACTGTTGTTAACCTATATGCCCCAAATAAAAAGCAAATACCCTTTTTGAACAAGGTTTTTAGAAAGGTTGAAGAGGTTAGGAGAGGCGAATTGATTTTTTTGGGAGATTTCAACATGGTTCCGGATGGGCATATGGACTCTTCCTCCCCCAGCCGCCACTTATACCCGACGCTAAATAACTGGCTCTATAAAAATGAACTATTTGACACATTTAGATGTCTGCAAACTACATCCAAAGAATTCTCACACTTTTCGGATGCACACCAAACGGCCTCTAGAATTGACTTAATAGTAACTGACGTCTTTTCTTTACCCAAATTCTCTAACGTATCTATAGGCCTCAGGTCGCTATCAGATCATGCCCCTACGTCATGTGAAATTCACATTGGTCCTCTTATTAAAAATGGTTTTCTTTGGAAATGTAGATCTTCACTTATTCATAACCCCAAGAACAAAAAAATTATTGAAAAAGCTATTTCTGATTATTTTAAGGAAAATGATACCCCAGATTTATCTAATCCCTTCTCCAGCTGGTGTGCTCACAAGGCCGTCCTTCGTGGTGTACTAATGCAGATATCCTCATCTGAAAAAAAAGAAAAAAGAACAAAAATAAATTCTCTTCAAAAACTGATTAGGGAAAAAGAACTAGAGCAAATTAATCTTCCTTCCCCTTCCCTAATAATTCAAAAGGAACTGTCAAATTTAAGGGTAGAGCTAAAATCAGAAATTTCTTCTTCCTATGATGCGATTATTCGGAAATCAAAATTTAATTACTATGCGGCTCTAAATAAACCTACCCGCTTTATGGCCCGCCTAGTTAAATGTAAAAGAGCAATTAATAGAATAGATAAAATAAGGAATGATAGTGGAATAACGTTTTGTCACCCTAAAGATATAGTGAACCAGTTTGCAGACTTTTACAAAAAACTCTATAATATCAAGACTGACCCTCTAATTCCCCATCCTCACCCAGACGCAATCAACAAATTTCTATCCTCCATTAACCTACCGAAATTGAGCCCTCTGGATCACGAGTCATTGAACAAGCCTTTTTCTAACCTTGAAATTATTAACACAATAAAGCAACTTAAAGCTTTCAAGGCCCCGGGTCCAGATGGGTTCATTAATGAGTATTATAAAACTTTTTGCGACCTACTTTCTCTCCCTCTTACGAAAATTTTCAATCATGCTTCCTCAATAAGCTCCTTCCCCTCAGAAATGCTGGAAGCTACCATTACCTTAATACCCAAGTCTAAAGAAGAGAGAGATAATGTTAAAAATTATAGGCCCATTTCGCTAATTAATACTGACATTAAGATATATTCGAAAATTCTGGCCAATCGTTTATCGACTATTCTCCCATCTCTCATCAACGACGATCAAATTGGCTTCGTTGGTGGGAGACAAGCAACTGATGGCTCTAGAAGACTCTTGAATATTATTAAGGTTATCAATACGGCGAAACTCCCAACTTCATTGCTTGCCCTAGATGCTGAAAAAGCTTTCGACAGGCTAAATTGGCTATACCTTAAATTGACCCTTATTAAATTTGGTTTTGACAACAATTTTCTCTCTTCAATTATGGCCCTTTATTCTAACCCCCAAGCAAAAATCTATGTTAACAATTATCTCTCAAACCCAATCCCTATTACAAATGGTACTAGACAGGGTTGCCCGCTTTCCCCTCTTCTCTTTGTCCTGGCTATGGAGCCTCTTGCTCAGAGGATCAGAGAAAATACTGACATCAGAGGGATATCTACCCCATCTCGAGAATTTAAAATTGGCCTCTTTGCAGATGATGTTATGCTTTCCCTGCTGGACCCAATAAATTCAGTTGCGGAGGTTTCGAAGGTTCTAGAAATATTCTCTCAGATTTCTTATTTTAAGATCAATAATGAGAAGTCTAAACTTTTAAACATTAATCTGGACCGTCAGACGAGAGAGGTTTTACACTCGAGATTTTCCTTTGGTGTGGCTAAACGCAATCTGATTTATTTGGGGATCAGTATTGGTAAAAATATTAACTCAACAATCTCTGACAATCTGGTTCTGATTGATGACATCGTCCGAGGAGATTTGATGGACTTTATGAAGAGAGATTTGTCGTGGTGGGGTAGAGTCCTCTCTATCAAGATGTTTGTTCTTCCCAAAATTTTATATTTTTTCCGCAACCTTCCTTTAGCTATTTCCCACATCTTTGTTCAAAAAATCCAAAATCAGATTAATTCTTATGTCTGGGATAATAAACGTGCGAGGATATCTGCAGATATATTGTACAAGAATAAAAGTAACGGAGGTCTGAGCCACCCTAATATTTCCGCTTATTATTTGGCAAACCTTATCAAACAGAGCAGTAATTGGTTTAATTCTGACAGTCCCCCAGCTTGGATGATTCTAGAGACTTTCTTAAATAACGGCTCCTCTCCTCGTGATTTGTTACTTAGGCATCTCTTTAAACAGTGCACTCATGATTCTTCCCACCCTATTTTCCAGGCGATTATTGACGCTTGGAAAAAAATCGCTAAAAGAAAGAAAAAGAGCTCCTTGAAAGATTCTGATATGGTTAAGCTTTCTCTTGTCAAAAATTTCCCAATTGGTTTTGTTGCTGATCTATATAACTCTTCCATTCCAGATCAATGGGACAATAAAGGGTTGAGAAAAATTGGAGACCTGTATGAAGCTTCTGTTTTTATTCCTTTCCAAACTCTTAAAAAAAGATTCAACTTACCCTCTTCTGATTTCTTTTTATATTCTCATTTAAAAAACATAATTCTGGAATTCATTTCTGGCAAACTTATCATTTCTGAAACCTCGGTGAACCTGTTAAGCAACCCATCCCATAAAATTTTTTGGAGCCTGAGACACATATATAACAGTTTCAATAATGACCTTTCTTTTCAAAAACACCTTTACATGATAAGATGGGAAAAAGACCTAAAACTCAATTTCCAATCCGACCAATGGGAGAATGCTGTTCTTTTTTCCCAAGCCTCTAATATATCTATGCCCTTACAAGAGGCCTACTTCAAAATTCTAACCAGATGGTATTACACTCCAATCAGGCTACATCATATAAAGCCCAGCAACTCTCCCCTTTGTTGGAGGGAGTGCGGCCTTAGGGGAGATCTTTTACATCTCTTTTGGAGCTGCACGAAAATCCGTAATCTATGGGCTCAGATCTCTTCTTTGGTTGATGATCTTTTAGGTAGACCATTAGTATTGACCCCTCAAAGGGCTTTACTATCCTTGGATCTTGAATCATGCAAGTCATTTGAAAGATCTCTGGTGATTCATTTATTTTCAGTTTGTAAGAACGCATTGGCTTTTTATTGGAGAAAGTCACACGTCCCCACTCTGGAGGACTTAGTTGATAAGATGAATCTTCACAGAATATTTGAACTCAGATTTGCCCTTATCAACAATAACTTAATTAAATTCTCTAGGAAGTGGGATATTTGGTCCACTAGGTTCCCTCAACCTTCTTATAATGCTGGAACATCTCAATGTGTGTCATGTTTAGCTCATTAATATGTCTAATTTGCTATTGATAGTAATGTGTGCTTAAATTGTTCAAGTTTATGTACTATCGTATATATTTTTTGACGAACAAATTTCTCCCATCTTTCCTGTTTATCCATTCCTGTTTATACCTTTTTCCCTTCCCCTTCCCTCAGAATTTTCCCTTTACTACGAACATTCTTTTGTCATTACTTTTATGCTACGATTGTTATTCCCCTGTTAAATTGGTTTTTAAAAATAAAAAAATATGGTAAAACAAAGAGAGTGAGATGCCAGCTCCTTTCATTCAGTCAGTAGCTTCAAACATTTCTGGTATATGAAAAACATGTTTTTCAATGGCAAAAATCAATGAATATTGTAAATGCACAAACAGTAATATCTCCACATTGCACGGTGCAATTCTGAAATTTTTAGCTTTTTCCTGTTAATCCTAGCATGATAAAGAAGATTCAAAGAGAGTGAGATGCCAGCTCCTTTCATTCAGTCAGTAGCTTCAAACATTTCTGGTATATGAAAAACATGTTTTTCAATGGCAAAAATCAATGAATATTGTAAATGCACAAACAGTAATATCTCCACATTGCAAGGTGCAATTCTGAAATTTTTTGCTTTTTCCTGCTAATCCTAGCATGATAAAGAAGATTCAAAGAGAGTTAGATGCCAGCTCCTTTCATTCAGTCAGTAGCTTCAAACATTTCTGGTATATGAAAAACATGTTTTTCAATGGCAAAATTCAATGAATATTGTAAATGTACAAACAGTAATATCTCCACATTGCAAGGTGCAATTCTGAAATTTTTTGCTTTTTCCTGTTAATCCTAGCATGATAAAGAAGATTCAAAGAGAGTGAGATGCCAGCTCCTTTCATTCAGTCAGTAGCTTCAAACATTTCTGGTATATGAAAAACATGTTTTTCAATGGCAAAAATCAATGAATATTGTAAATGCACAAACAGTAATATCTCCACATTGCAAGGTGCAATTCTGAAATTTTTTGCTTTTTCCTGCTAATCCTAGCATGATAAAGAAGATTCAAAGAGAGTGAGATGCCAGCTCCTTTCATTCAGTCAGTAGCTTCAAACATTTCTGGTATATGAAAAACATGTTTTTCAATGGCAAAAATCAATGAATATTGTAAATGCACAAACAGTAATATCTCCACATTGCACGGTGCAATTCTGAAATTTTTAGCTTTTTCCTGTTAATCCTAGCATGATAAAGAAGATTCAAAGAGAGTGAGATGCCAGCTCCTTTCATTCAGTCAGTAGCTTCAAACATTTCTGGTATATGAAAAACATGTTTTTCAATGGCAAAAATCAATGAATATTGTAAATGCACAAACAGTAATATCTCCACATTGCAAGGTGCAATTCTGAAATTTTTTGCTTTTTCCTGCTAATCCTAGCATGATAAAGAAGATTCAAAGAGAGTGAGATGCCAGCTCCTTTCATTCAGTCAGTAGCTTCAAACATTTCTGGTATATGAAAAACATGTTTTTCAATGGCAAAAATCAATGAATATTGTAAATGCACAAACAGTAATATCTCCACATTGCACGGTGCAATTCTGAAATTTTTAGCTTTTTCCTGTTAATCCTAGCATGATAAAGAAGATTCAAAGAGAGTGAGATGCCAGCTCCTTTCATTCAGTCAGTAGCTTCAAACATTTCTGGTATATGAAAAACATGTTTTTCAATGGCAAAAATCAATGAATATTGTAAATGCACAAACAGTAATATCTCCACATTGCAAGGTGCAATTCTGAAATTTTTTGCTTTTTCCTGTTAATCCTAGCATGATAAAGAAGATTCAAAGAGAGTGAGATGCCAGCTCCTTTCATTCAGTCAGTAGCTTCAAACATTTCTGGTATATGAAAAACATGTTTTTCAATGGCAAAAATCAATGAATATTGTAAATGCACAAACAGTAATATCTCCACATTGCAAGGTGCAATTCTGAAATTTTTTGCTTTTTCCTGCTAATCCTAGCATGATAAAGAAGATTCAAAGAGAGTGAGATGCCAGCTCCTTTCATTCAGTCAGTAGCTTCAAACATTTCTGGTATATGAAAAACATGTTTTTCAATGGCAAAAATCAATGAATATTGTAAATGCACAAACAGTAATATCTCCACATTGCACGGTGCAATTCTGAAATTTTTAGCTTTTTCCTGTTAATCCTAGCATGATAAAGAAGATTCAAAGAGAGTGAGATGCCAGCTCCTTTCATTCAGTCAGTAGCTTCAAACATTTCTGGTATATGAAAAACATGTTTTTCAATGGCAAAAATCAATGAATATTGTAAATGCACAAACAGTAATATCTCCACATTGCAAGGTGCAATTCTGAAATTTTTTGCTTTTTCCTGCTAATCCTAGCATGATAAAGAAGATTCAAAGAGAGTGAGATGCCAGCTCCTTTCATTCAGTCAGTAGCTTCAAACATTTCTGGTATATGAAAAACATGTTTTTCAATGGCAAAAATCAATGAATATTGTAAATGCACAAACAGTAATATCTCCACATTGCACGGTGCAATTCTGAAATTTTTAGCTTTTTCCTGTTAATCCTAGCATGATAAAGAAGATTCAAAGAGAGTGAGATGCCAGCTCCTTTCATTCAGTCAGTAGCTTCAAACATTTCTGGTATATGAAAAACATGTTTTTCAATGGCAAAAATCAATGAATATTGTAAATGCACAAACAGTAATATCTCCACATTGCAAGGTGCAATTCTGAAATTTTTTGCTTTTTCCTGCTAATCCTAGCATGATAAAGAAGATTCAAAGAGAGTGAGATGCCAGCTCCTTTCATTCAGTCAGTAGCTTCAAACATTTCTGGTATATGAAAAACATGTTTTTCAATGGCAAAAATCAATGAATATTGTAAATGCACAAACAGTAATATCTCCACATTGCAAGGTGCAATTCTGAAATTTTTTGCTTTTTCCTGTTAATCCTAGCATGATAAAGAAGATTCAAAGAGAGTGAGATGCCAGCTCCTTTCATTCAGTCAGTAGCTTCAAACATTTCTGGTATATGAAAAACATGTTTTTCAATGGCAAAAATCAATGAATATTGTAAATGCACAAACAGTAATATCTCCACATTGCAAGGTGCAATTCTGAAATTTTTTGCCTTTTCCTGCTAATCCTAGCATGATAAAGAAGATTCAAAGAGAGTGAGATGCCAGCTCCTTTCATTCAGTCAGTAGCTTCAAACATTTCTGGTATATGAAAAACATGTTTTTCAATGGCAAAAATCAATGAATATTGTAAATGCACAAACAGTAATATCTCCACATTGCACGGTGCAATTCTGAAATTTTTAGCTTTTTCCTGTTAATCCTAGCATGATAAAGAAGATTCAAAGAGAGTGAGATGCCAGCTCCTTTCATTCAGTCAGTAGCTTCAAACATTTCTGGTATATGAAAAACATGTTTTTCAATGGCAAAAATCAATGAATATTGTAAATGCACAAACAGTAATATCTCCACATTGCAAGGTGCAATTCTGAAATTTTTTGCTTTTTCCTGCTAATCCTAGCATGATAAAGAAGATTCAAAGAGAGTGAGATGCCAGCTCCTTTCATTCAGTCAGTAGCTTCAAACATTTCTGGTATATGAAAAACATGTTTTTCAATGGCAAAAATCAATGAATATTGTAAATGCACAAACAGTAATATCTCCACATTGCACGGTGCAATTCTGAAATTTTTAGCTTTTTCCTGTTAATCCTAGCATGATAAAGAAGATTCAAAGAGAGTGAGATGCCAGCTCCTTTCATTCAGTCAGTAGCTTCAAACATTTCTGGTATATGAAAAACATGTTTTTCAATGGCAAAAATCAATGAATATTGTAAATGCACAAACAGTAATATCTCCACATTGCAAGGTGCAATTCTGAAATTTTTTGCTTTTTCCTGTTAATCCTAGCATGATAAAGAAGATTCAAAGAGAGTGAGATGCGAGCTCCTTTCATTCAGTCAGTAGCTTCAAACATTTCTGGTATATGAAAAACATGTTTTTCAATGGCAAAAATCAATGAATATTGTAAATGCACAAACAGTAATATCTCCACATTGCAAGGTGCAATTCTGAAATTTTTTGCTTTTTCCTGCTAATCCTAGCATGATAAAGAAGATTCAAAGAGAGTGAGATGCCAGCTCCTTTCATTCAGTCAGTAGCTTCAAACATTTCTGGTATATGAAAAACATGTTTTTCAATGGCAAAAATCAATGAATATTGTAAATGCACAAACAGTAATATCTCCACATTGCAAGGTGCAATTCTGAAATTTTTTGCTTTTTCCTGCTAATCCTAGCATGATAAAGAAGATTCAAAGAGAGTGAGATGCCAGCTCCTTTCATTCAGTCAGTAGCTTCAAACATTTCTGGTATATGAAAAACATGTTTTTCAATGGCAAAAATCAATGAATATTGTAAATGCACAAACAGTAATATCTCCACATTGCAAGGTGCAATTCTGAAATTTTTAGCTTTTTCCTGTTAATCCTAGCATGATAAAGAAGATTCAAAGAGAGTGAGATGCCAGCTCCTTTCATTCAGTCAGTAGCTTCAAACATTTCTGGTATATGAAAAACATGTTTTTCAATGGCAAAAATCAATGAATATTGTAAATGCACAAACAGTAATATCTCCACATTGCAAGGTGCAATTCTGAAATTTTTTGCTTTTTCCTGCTAATCCTAGCATGATAAAGAAGATTCAAAGAGAGTGAGATGCCAGCTCCTTTCATTCAGTCAGTAGCTTCAAACATTTCTGGTATATGAAAAACATGTTTTTCAATGGCAAAAATCAATGAATATTGTAAATGCACAAACAGTAATATCTCCACATTGCACGGTGCAATTCTGAAATTTTTAGCTTTTTCCTGTTAATCCTAGCATGATAAAGAAGATTCAAAGAGAGTGAGATGCCAGCTCCTTTCATTCAGTCAGTAGCTTCAAACATTTCTGGTATATGAAAAACATGTTTTTCAATGGCAAAAATCAATGAATATTGTAAATGCACAAACAGTAATATCTCCACATTGCAAGGTGCAATTCTGAAATTTTTTGCTTTTTCCTGTTAATCCTAGCATGATAAAGAAGATTCAAAGAGAGTGAGATGCCAGCTCCTTTCATTCAGTCAGTAGCTTCAAACATTTCTGGTATATGAAAAACATGTTTTTCAATGGCAAAAATCAATGAATATTGTAAATGCACAAACAGTAATATCTCCACATTGCAAGGTGCAATTCTGAAATTTTTTGCTTTTTCCTGCTAATCCTAGCATGATAAAGAAGATTCAAAGAGAGTGAGATGCCAGCTCCTTTCATTCAGTCAGTAGCTTCAAACATTTCTGGTATATGAAAAACATGTTTTTCAATGGCAAAAATCAATGAATATTGTAAATGCACAAACAGTAATATCTCCACATTGCACGGTGCAATTCTGAAATTTTTAGCTTTTTCCTGTTAATCCTAGCATGATAAAGAAGATTCAAAGAGAGTGAGATGCCAGCTCCTTTCATTCAGTCAGTAGCTTCAAACATTTCTGGTATATGAAAAACATGTTTTTCAATGGCAAAAATCAATGAATATTGTAAATGCACAAACAGTAATATCTCCACATTGCAAGGTGCAATTCTGAAATTTTTTGCTTTTTCCTGCTAATCCTAGCATGATAAAGAAGATTCAAAGAGAGTGAGATGCCAGCTCCTTTCATTCAGTCAGTAGCTTCAAACATTTCTGGTATATGAAAAACATGTTTTTCAATGGCAAAAATCAATGAATATTGTAAATGCACAAACAGTAATATCTCTACATTGCACGGTGCAATTCTGAAATTTTTAGCTTTTTCCTGTTAATCCTAGCATGATAAAGAAGATTCAAAGAGAGTGAGATGCCAGCTCCTTTCATTCAGTCAGTAGCTTCAAACATTTCTGGTATATGAAAAACATGTTTTTCAATGGCAAAAATCAATGAATATTGTAAATGCACAAACAGTAATATCTCCACATTGCAAGGTGCAATTCTGAAATTTTTTGCTTTTTCCTGCTAATCCTAGCATGATAAAGAAGATTCAAAGAGAGTGAGATGCCAGCTCCTTTCATTCAGTCAGTAGCTTCAAACATTTCTGGTATATGAAAAACATGTTTTTCAATGGCAAAAATCAATGAATATTGTAAATGTACAAACAGTAATATCTCCACATTGCAAGGTGCAATTCTGAAATTTTTTGCTTTTTCCTGTTAATCCTAGCATGATAAAGAAGATTCAAAGAGAGTGAGATGCCAGCTCCTTTCATTCAGTCAGTAGCTTCAAACATTTCTGGTATATGAAAAACATGTTTTTCAATGGCAAAAATCAATGAATATTGTAAATGCACAAACAGTAATATCTCCACATTGCAAGGTGCAATTCTGAAATTTTTTGCTTTTTCCTGCTAATCCTAGCATGATAAAGAAGATTCAAAGAGAGTGAGATGCCAGCTCCTTTCATTCAGTCAGTAGCTTCAAACATTTCTGGTATATGAAAAACATGTTTTTCAATGGCAAAAATCAATGAATATTGTAAATGCACAAACAGTAATATCTCCACATTGCACGGTGCAATTCTGAAATTTTTAGCTTTTTCCTGTTAATCCTAGCATGATAAAGAAGATTCAAAGAGAGTGAGATGCCAGCTCCTTTCATTCAGTCAGTAGCTTCAAACATTTCTGGTATATGAAAAACATGTTTTTCAATGGCAAAAATCAATGAATATTGTAAATGCACAAACAGTAATATCTCCACATTGCACGGTGCAATTCTGAAATTTTTAGCTTTTTCCTGTTAATCCTAGCATGATAAAGAAGATTCAAAGAGAGTGAGATGCCAGCTCCTTTCATTCAGTCAGTAGCTTCAAACATTTCTGGTATATGAAAAACATGTTTTTCAATGGCAAAAATCAATGAATATTGTAAATGCACAAACAGTAATATCTCCACATTGCAAGGTGCAATTCTGAAATTTTTTGCTTTTTCCTGCTAATCTTAGCATGATAAAGAAGATTCAAAGAGAGTGAGATGCCAGCTCCTTTCATTCAGTCAGTAGCTTCAAACATTTCTGGTATATGAAAAACATGTTTTTCAATGGCAAAAATCAATGAATATTGTAAATGCACAAACAGTAATATCTCCACATTGCACGGTGCAGTTCTGAAATTTTTAGCTTTTTCCTGTTAATCCTAGCATGATAAAGAAGATTCAAAGAGAGTGAGATGCCAGCTCCTTTCATTCAGTCAGTAGCTTCAAACATTTCTGGTATATGAAAAACATGTTTTTCAATGGCAAAAATCAATGAATATTGTAAATGCACAAACAGTAATATCTCCACATTGCAAGGTGCAATTCTGAAATTTTTTGCTTTTTCCTGCTAATCCTAGCATGATAAAGAAGATTCAAAGAGAGTGAGATGCCAGCTCCTTTCATTCAGTCAGTAGCTTCAAACATTTCTGGTATATGAAAAACATGTTTTTCAATGGCAAAAATCAATGAATATTGTAAATGCACAAACAGTAATATCTCCACATTGCAAGGTGCAATTCTGAAATTTTTTGCTTTTTCCTGTTAATCCTAGCATGATAAAGAAGATTCAAAGAGAGTGAGATGCCAGCTCCTTTCATTCAGTCAGTAGCTTCAAACATTTCTGGTATATGAAAAACATGTTTTTCAATGGCAAAAATCAATGAATATTGTAAATGCACAAACAGTAATATCTCCACATTGCAAGGTGCAATTCTGAAATTTTTTGCCTTTTCCTGTTAATCCTAGCATGATAAAGAAGATTCAAAGAGAGTGAGATGCCAGCTCCTTTCATTCAGTCAGTAGCTTCAAACATTTCTGGTATATGAAAAACATGTTTTTCAATGGCAAAAATCAATGAATATTGTAAATGCACAAACAGTAATATCTCCACATTGCAAGGTGCAATTCTGAAATTTTTTGCTTTTTCCTGCTAATCCTAGCATGATAAAGAAGATTCAAAGAGAGTGAGATGCCAGCTCCTTTCATTCAGTCAGTAGCTTCAAACATTTCTGGTATATGAAAAACATGTTTTTCAATGGCAAAAATCAATGAATATTGTAAATGCACAAACAGTAATATCTCCACATTGCACGGTGCAATTCTGAAATTTTTAGCTTTTTCCTGTTAATCCTAGCATGATAAAGAAGATTCAAAGAGAGTGAGATGCCAGCTCCTTTCATTCAGTCAGTAGCTTCAAACATTTCTGGTATATGAAAAACATGTTTTTCAATGGCAAAAATCAATGAATATTGTAAATGCACAAACAGTAATATCTCCACATTGCAAGGTGCAATTCTGAAATTTTTTGCTTTTTCCTGCTAATCTTAGCATGATAAAGAAGATTCAAAGAGAGTGAGATGCCAGCTCCTTTCATTCAGTCAGTAGCTTCAAACATTTCTGGTATATGAAAAACATGTTTTTCAATGGCAAAAATCAATGAATATTGTAAATGCACAAACAGTAATATCTCCACATTGCACGGTGCAATTCTGAAATTTTTAGCTTTTTCCTGTTAATCCTAGCATGATAAAGAAGATTCAAAGAGAGTGAGATGCCAGCTCCTTTCATTCAGTCAGTAGCTTCAAACATTTCTGGTATATGAAAAACATGTTTTTCAATGGCAAAAATCAATGAATATTGTAAATGCACAAACAGTAATATCTCCACATTGCAAGGTGCAATTCTGAAATTTTTTGCTTTTTCCTGCTAATCCTAGCATGATAAAGAAGATTCAAAGAGAGTGAGATGCCAGCTCCTTTCATTCAGTCAGTAGCTTCAAACATTTCTGGTATATGAAAAACATGTTTTTCAATGGCAAAAATCAATGAATATTGTAAATGCACAAACAGTAATATCTCCACATTGCACGGTGCAATTCTGAAATTTTTAGCTTTTTCCTGTTAATCCTAGCATGATAAAGAAGATTCAAAGAGAGTGAGATGCCAGCTCCTTTCATTCAGTCAGTAGCTTCAAACATTTCTGGTATATGAAAAACATGTTTTTCAATGGCAAAAATCAATGAATATTGTAAATGCACAAACAGTAATATCTCCACATTGCAAGGTGCAATTCTGAAATTTTTTGCTTTTTCCTGCTAATCCTAGCATGATAAAGAAGATTCAAAGAGAGTGAGATGCCAGCTCCTTTCATTCAGTCAGTAGCTTCAAACATTTCTGGTATATGAAAAACATGTTTTTCAATGGCAAAAATCAATGAATATTGTAAATGCACAAACAGTAATATCTCCACATTGCACGGTGCAATTCTGAAATTTTTAGCTTTTTCCTGTTAATCCTAGCATGATAAAGAAGATTCAAAGAGAGTGAGATGCCAGCTCCTTTCATTCAGTCAGTAGCTTCAAACATTTCTGGTATATGAAAAACATGTTTTTCAATGGCAAAAATCAATGAATATTGTAAATGCACAAACAGTAATATCTCCACATTGCAAGGTGCAATTCTGAAATTTTTTGCTTTTTCCTGCTAATCTTAGCATGATAAAGAAGATTCAAAGAGAGTGAGATGCCAGCTCCTTTCATTCAGTCAGTAGCTTCAAACATTTCTGGTATATGAAAAACATGTTTTTCAATGGCAAAAATCAATGAATATTGTAAATGCACAAACAGTAATATCTCCACATTGCACGGTGCAATTCTGAAATTTTTAGCTTTTTCCTGTTAATCCTAGCATGATAAAGAAGATTCAAAGAGAGTGAGATGCCAGCTCCTTTCATTCAGTCAGTAGCTTCAAACATTTCTGGTATATGAAAAACATGTTTTTCAATGGCAAAAATCAATGAATATTGTAAATGCACAAACAGTAATATCTCCACATTGCAAGGTGCAATTCTGAAATTTTTTGCTTTTTCCTGCTAATCCTAGCATGATAAAGAAGATTCAAAGAGAGTGAGATGCCAGCTCCTTTCATTCAGTCAGTAGCTTCAAACATTTCTGGTATATGAAAAACATGTTTTTCAATGGCAAAAATCAATGAATATTGTAAATGCACAAACAGTAATATCTCCACATTGCAAGGTGCAATTCTGAAATTTTTTGCTTTTTCCTGTTAATCCTAGCATGATAAAGAAGATTCAAAGAGAGTGAGATGCCAGCTCCTTTCATTCAGTCAGTAGCTTCAAACATTTCTGGTATATGAAAAACATGTTTTTCAATGGCAAAAATCAATGAATATTGTAAATGCACAAACAGTAATATCTCCACATTGCAAGGTGCAATTCTGAAATTTTTTGCTTTTCCTGTTAATCCTAGCATGATAAAGAAGATTCAAAGAGAGTGAGATGCCAGCTCCTTTCATTCAGTCAGTAGCTTCAAACATTTCTGGTATATGAAAAACATGTTTTTCAATGGCAAAAATCAATGAATATTGTAAATGCACAAACAGTAATATCTCCACATTGCAAGGTGCAATTCTGAAATTTTTTGCTTTTTCCTGCTAATCCTAGCATGATAAAGAAGATTCAAAGAGAGTGAGATGCCAGCTCCTTTCATTCAGTCAGTAGCTTCAAACATTTCTGGTATATGAAAAACATGTTTTTCAATGGCAAAAATCAATGAATATTGTAAATGCACAAACAGTAATATCTCCACATTGCACGGTGCAATTCTGAAATTTTTAGCTTTTTCCTGTTAATCCTAGCATGATAAAGAAGATTCAAAGAGAGTGAGATGCCAGCTCCTTTCATTCAGTCAGTAGCTTCAAACATTTCTGGTATATGAAAAACATGTTTTTCAATGGCAAAAATCAATGAATATTGTAAATGCACAAACAGTAATATCTCCACATTGCAAGGTGCAATTCTGAAATTTTTTGCTTTTCCTGCTAATCCTAGCATGATAAAGAAGATTCAAAGAGAGTGAGATGCCAGCTCCTTTCATTCAGTCAGTAGCTTCAAACATTTCTGGTATATGAAAAACATGTTTTTCAATGGCAAAAATCAATGAATATTGTAAATGCACAAACAGTAATATCTCCACATTGCACGGTGCAATTCTGAAATTTTTAGCTTTTTCCTGTTAATCCTAGCATGATAAAGAAGATTCAAAGAGAGTGAGATGCCAGCTCCTTTCATTCAGTCAGTAGCTTCAAACATTTCTGGTATATGAAAAACATGTTTTTCAATGGCAAAAATCAATGAATATTGTAAATGCACAAACAGTAATATCTCCACATTGCAAGGTGCAATTCTGAAATTTTTTGCTTTTTCCTGCTAATCCTAGCATGATAAAGAAGATTCAAAGAGAGTGAGATGCCAGCTCCTTTCATTCAGTCAGTAGCTTCAAACATTTCTGGTATATGAAAAACATGTTTTTCAATGGCAAAAATCAATGAATATTGTAAATGCACAAACAGTAATATCTCCACATTGCAAGGTGCAATTCTGAAATTTTTTGCTTTTTCCTGTTAATCCTAGCATGATAAAGAAGATTCAAAGAGAGTGAGATGCCAGCTCCTTTCATTCAGTCAGTAGCTTCAAACATTTCTGGTATATGAAAAACATGTTTTTCAATGGCAAAAATCAATGAATATTGTAAATGCACAAACAGTAATATCTCCACATTGCAAGGTGCAATTCTGAAATTTTTTGCTTTTCCTGTTAATCCTAGCATGATAAAGAAGATTCAAAGAGAGTGAGATGCCAGCTCCTTTCATTCAGTCAGTAGCTTCAAACATTTCTGGTATATGAAAAACATGTTTTTCAATGGCAAAAATCAATGAATATTGTAAATGCACAAACAGTAATATCTCCACATTGCAAGGTGCAATTCTGAAATTTTTTGCTTTTTCCTGCTAATCCTAGCATGATAAAGAAGATTCAAAGAGAGTGAGATGCCAGCTCCTTTCATTCAGTCAGTAGCTTCAAACATTTCTGGTATATGAAAAACAATGTTTTTCAATGGCAAAAATCAATGAATATTGTAAATGCACAAACAGTAATATCTCCACATTGCAAGGTGCAATTCTGAAATTTTTGCTTTTTCCTGTTAATCCTAGCATGATAAAGAAGATTCAAAGAGAGTGAGATGCCAGCTCCTTTCATTCAGTCAGTAGCTTCAAACATTTCTGGTATATGAAAAACATGTTTTTCAATGGCAAAAATCAATGAATATTGTAAATGCACAAACAGTAATATCTCCACATTGCAAGGTGCAATTCTGAAATTTTTGCTTTTCCTGCTAATCCTAGCATGATAAAGAAGATTCAAAGAGAGTGAGATGCCAGCTCCTTTCATTCAGTCAGTAGCTTCAAACATTTCTGGTATATGAAAAACATGTTTTTCAATGGCAAAAATCAATGAATATTGTAAATGCACAAACAGTAATATCTCCACATTGCACGGTGCAATTCTGAAATTTTTAGCTTTTTCCTGTTAATCCTAGCATGATAAAGAAGATTCAAAGAGAGTGAGATGCCAGCTCCTTTCATTCAGTCAGTAGCTTCAAACATTTCTGGTATATGAAAAACATGTTTTTCAATGGCAAAAATCAATGAATATTGTAAATGCACAAACAGTAATATCTCCACATTGCAAGGTGCAATTCTGAAATTTTTTGCTTTTTCCTGCTAATCCTAGCATGATAAAGAAGATTCAAAGAGAGTGAGATGCCAGCTCCTTTCATTCAGTCAGTAGCTTCAAACATTTCTGGTATATGAAAAACATGTTTTTCAATGGCAAAAATCAATGAATATTGTAAATGCACAAACAGTAATATCTCCACATTGCACGGTGCAATTCTGAAATTTTTAGCTTTTTCCTGTTAATCCTAGCATGATAAAGAAGATTCAAAGAGAGTGAGATGCCAGCTCCTTTCATTCAGTCAGTAGCTTCAAACATTTCTGGTATATGAAAAACATGTTTTTCAATGGCAAAAATCAATGAATATTGTAAATGCACAAACAGTAATATCTCCACATTGCAAGGTGCAATTCTGAAATTTTTTGCTTTTTCCTGTTAATCCTAGCATGATAAAGAAGATTCAAAGAGAGTGAGATGCCAGCTCCTTTCATTCAGTCAGTAGCTTCAAACATTTCTGGTATATGAAAAACATGTTTTTCAATGGCAAAAATCAATGAATATTGTAAATGCACAAACAGTAATATCTCCACATTGCACGGTGCAATTCTGAAATTTTTGCTTTTTCCTGTTAATCCTAGCATGATAAAGAAGATTCAAAGAGAGTGAGATGCCAGCTCCTTTCATTCAGTCAGTAGCTTCAAACATTTCTGGTATATGAAAAACATGTTTTTCAATGGCAAAAATCAATGAATATTGTAAATGCACAAACAGTAATATCTCCACATTGCAAGGTGCAATTCTGAAATTTTTTGCTTTTTCCTGCTAATCCTAGCATGATAAAGAAGATTCAAAGAGAGTGAGATGCCAGCTCCTTTCATTCAGTCAGTAGCTTCAAACATTTCTGGTATATGAAAAACATGTTTTTCAATGGCAAAAATCAATGAATATTGTAAATGCACAAACAGTAATATCTCCACATTGCACGGTGCAATTCTGAAATTTTTAGCTTTTTCCTGTTAATCCTAGCATGATAAAGAAGATTCAAAGAGAGTGAGATGCCAGCTCCTTTCATTCAGTCAGTAGCTTCAAACATTTCTGGTATATGAAAAACATGTTTTTCAATGGCAAAAATCAATGAATATTGTAAATGCACAAACAGTAATATCTCCACATTGCAAGGTGCAATTCTGAAATTTTTTGCTTTTTCCTGCTAATCCTAGCATGATAAAGAAGATTCAAAGAGAGTGAGATGCCAGCTCCTTTCATTCAGTCAGTAGCTTCAAACATTTCTGGTATATGAAAAACATGTTTTTCAATGGCAAAAATCAATGAATATTGTAAATGCACAAACAGTAATATCTCCACATTGCAAGGTGCAATTCTGAAATTTTTTGCTTTTTCCTGTTAATCCTAGCATGATAAAGAAGATTCAAAGAGAGTGAGATGCCAGCTCCTTTCATTCAGTCAGTAGCTTCAAACATTTCTGGTATATGAAAAACATGTTTTTCAATGGCAAAAATCAATGAATATTGTAAATGCACAAACAGTAATATCTCCACATTGCAAGGTGCAATTCTGAAATTTTTTGCTTTTTCCTGCTAATCCTAGCATGATAAAGAAGATTCAAAGAGAGTGAGATGCCAGCTCCTTTCATTCAGTCAGTAGCTTCAAACATTTCTGGTATATGAAAAACATGTTTTTCAATGGCAAAATCAATGAATATTGTAAATGTACAAACAGTAATATCTCCACATTGCAAGGTGCAATTCTGAAATTTTTTGCTTTTTCCTGTTAATCCTAGCATGATAAAGAAGATTCAAAGAGAGTGAGATGCCAGCTCCTTTCATTCAGTCAGTAGCTTCAAACATTTCTGGTATATGAAAAACATGTTTTCAATGGCAAAAATCAATGAATATTGTAAATGCACAAACAGTAATATCTCCACATTGCAAGGTGCAATTCTGAAATTTTTTGCTTTTTCCTGCTAATCCTAGCATGATAAAGAAGATTCAAAGAGAGTGAGATGCCAGCTCCTTTCATTCAGTCAGTAGCTTCAAACATTTCTGGTATATGAAAAACATGTTTTTCAATGGCAAAAATCAATGAATATTGTAAATGCACAAACAGTAATATCTCCACATTGCACGGTGCAATTCTGAAATTTTTAGCTTTTTCCTGTTAATCCTAGCATGATAAAGAAGATTCAAAGAGAGTGAGATGCCAGCTCCTTTCATTCAGTCAGTAGCTTCAAACATTTCTGGTATATGAAAAACATGTTTTTCAATGGCAAAAATCAATGAATATTGTAAATGCACAACAGTAATATCTCCACATTGCAAGGTGCAATTCTGAAATTTTTTGCTTTTTCCTGCTAATCCTAGCATGATAAAGAAGATTCAAAGAGAGTGAGATGCCAGCTCCTTTCATTCAGTCAGTAGCTTCAAACATTTCTGGTATATGAAAAACATGTTTTTCAATGGCAAAAATCAATGAATATTGTAAATGCACAAACAGTAATATCTCCACATTGCAAGGTGCAATTCTGAAATTTTTAGCTTTTTCCTGTTAATCCTAGCATGATAAAGAAGATTCAAAGAGAGTGAGATGCCAGCTCCTTTCATTCAGTCAGTAGCTTCAAACATTTCTGGTATATGAAAAACATGTTTTTCAATGGCAAAAATCAATGAATATTGTAAATGCACAAACAGTAATATCTCCACATTGCAAGGTGCAATTCTGAAATTTTTGCTTTTTCCTGTTAATCCTAGCATGATAAAGAAGATTCAAAGAGAGTGAGATGCCAGCTCCTTTCATTCAGTCAGTAGCTTCAAACATTTCTGGTATATGAAAAACATGTTTTTCAATGGCAAAAATCAATGAATATTGTAAATGCACAAACAGTAATATCTCCACATTGCAAGGTGCAATTCTGAAATTTTTTGCTTTTTCCTGCTAATCCTAGCATGATAAAGAAGATTCAAAGAGAGTGAGATGCCAGCTCCTTTCATTCAGTCAGTAGCTTCAAACATTTCTGGTATATGAAAAACATGTTTTTCAATGGCAAAAATCAATGAATATTGTAAATGCACAAACAGTAATATCTCCACATTGCAAGGTGCAATTCTGAAATTTTTAGCTTTTTCCTGCTAATCCTAGCATGATAAAGAAGATTCAAAGAGAGTGAGATGCCAGCTCCTTTCATTCAGTCAGTAGCTTCAAACATTTCTGGTATATGAAAAACATGTTTTCAATGGCAAAAATCAATGAATATTGTAAATGCACAAACAGTAATATCTCCACATTGCAAGGTGCAATTCTGAAATTTTTTGCTTTTTCCTGCTAATCCTAGCATGATAAAGAAGATTCAAAGAGAGTGAGATGCCAGCTCCTTTCATTCAGTCAGTAGCTTCAAACATTTCTGGTATATGAAAAACATGTTTTTCAATGGCAAAAATCAATGAATATTGTAAATGCACAAACAGTAATATCTCCACATTGCAAGGTGCAATTCTGAAATTTTTTGCTTTTCCTGTTAATCCTAGCATGATAAAGAAGATTCAAAGAGAGTGAGATGCCAGCTCCTTTCATTCAGTCAGTAGCTTCAAACATTTCTGGTATATGAAAAACATGTTTTTCAATGGCAAAAATCAATGATATTGTAAATGCACAAACAGTAATATCTCCACATTGCAAGGTGCAATTCTGAAATTTTTGCTTTTTCCTGTTAATCCTAGCATGATAAAGAAGATTCAAAGAGAGTGAGATGCCAGCTCCTTTCATTCAGTCAGTAGCTTCAAACATTTCTGGTATATGAAAAACATGTTTTCAATGGCAAAATCAATGAATATTGTAAATGCACAAACAGTAATATCTCCACATTGCAAGGTGCAATTCTGAAATTTTTTGCTTTTTCCTGCTAATCCTAGCATGATAAAGAAGATTCTAAAGAGAGTGAGATGCCAGCTCCTTTCATTCAGTCAGTAGCTTCAAACATTTCTGGTATATGAAAAACATGTTTTTCAATGGCAAAAATCAATGAATATTGTAAATGCACAAACAGTAATATCTCCACATTGCAAGGTGCAATTCTGAAATTTTTTGCTTTTTCCTGCTAATCCTAGCATGATAAAGAAGATTCAAAGAGAGTGAGATGCCAGCTCCTTTCATTCAGTCAGTAGCTTCAAACATTTCTGGTATATGAAAAACATGTTTTTCATGCAAATCAATATTGTAAATGCACAAACAGTAATATCTCCACATTGCAAGGTGCAATTCTGAAATTTTTGCTTTTTTGCTAATCCTAGCATGATAAAGAAGATTCAAAGAGAGTGAGATGCCAGCTCCTTTCATTCGTCGTAGCTTCAAACATTTCTGGTATATGAAAAACATGTTTT
>NW_027369932.1:0-39361 GCF_046119375.1 Phyllobates terribilis
CAGGATTGGTGATATCAATGGTGAATGGGGATAATCTTAGATTATTCAGAGGACATACATCTGGAGTGTGATTACGGAGAAGCGCACACGTGAAACCCTTAGAAAATCCTTCATAGGAATGGTATAAGGTTCACATTGCATCCCAGGGAAATGAACCACATTAGGTAACTTACCAGAACTAGGGATTTGAACGTTAATGCAAAACCTAGTGAATTTCATTCTATTTCTACCATTAGAAGTATCATCAAGTCTAAGAATCGTACCCAACCCATTCATTTGTTGAATAAATTGAATGACATGAATGGAAATTAGGTAGAGAGGGAGTAAAGGGATTCTAACCCACAAGTCTATTGAATGAATATCTTGTGTGAAGGGATTGAAGGTGGAATTGTAAGGAAGAACACGAACTAATTTTCCAGACACATGAAAAGGATGATGGTTCCCAAACCCATTCTTGAGCTTCTGTATTAGAGAAAGTGAAGAGGATAAAAAATTACCTATTTCATAGAATTGGATATCACCTCTGATTTGCCTCCAGGCTTGCCTCTAGGCTTGCCTCAGCCTACTCACCACTGTTTGTGAGCCAAAAAAGCATTAACAACTCGAACTATTAGGGAGAAATGTGTGAGCTTTTCCAATGTTTCTTGGACTTCAAGTATTAAACAGGGCATGAGGGGAGGCAGAGGTAAATGCCATGGATTCTTGGATTAGAATATCCTTCATAGAAACTTGAACAGGGTTAGAATGAAGAAATTGTAGTTGCATGTTCTTGATTCTGTGGAGCAGAGTTGCTCACGGGAGGGTCAGATTGATATTTTCTTGCATGACTTGAGATGGTTGATTGATATTGTGGAAAGAGGCTATTGGGTTGGAAGAGTGTTGGTAAACATCATGTGTGGGGCTGTAATGGAGAAGAGAGATCCTGAGTTTGGACTGTGAGAGTGTTGTATGGAGTTGAGGATTTGAGACATGTGGAAAGTCCACTAATGAATGGGAATAGGATCTATTTTCTCCATTGGTGTTTGAGAGTGAATATGATCATGGACCATATAAAGTTGGTTTATATTGTCACACTCACTGTCAAAGGAATGTATGTTTCTAAGAGAGAGGAGGTAGAATTTGAAACCGTGTCTTTGATGCGTCTTCATGTAGTAAAATTGATCTACCATGCGTGGTAAATCAGGGGTATGGGTAAAAAGTTCCAGAGACGAAACAAAAGGGCATACATGGAAAGGTAATTTTTTTTACATCAATATAGATTGCATGCAAGGATATGGCGGCTGATACAATACAAATGAATGATTTCTCACAATTTTGATAAAGGAAATAAAGGGTTTAATTCTTTTATTGAGTAGCCTAACATGCATAAATTTATATTGAAGAAGGAAAGAACATAAATATAACACATGAAAAGATTCATAACATCATAAATGATGTCGATGAAGGTATTTATGATAAATGGATAGAACATGATATAGGGAAATTTACTAATGAAGATATGAATGTTTATCTCATAATTGATGCTTAGGTTATTAAATACTTATATGGTAACGAGATTTAAGACTATAATAAATGGTAATATGATTGAATTGCATACTAATGATTGAAATAGTATAGAGATTGTACTGATGAAAGATGCAATTAATATTACTAATATAGAAATTGAAATTAAATTAGATTTGAAGTAGGTTATATCAGTCGTATTTAAATTAAGATTTCAATTGAAATTAAACCAGAGAACAAGAATTTTGATATATTTGTTCATATCAAAATTATAAGGATTTATATAGTTTATTTTGATTGTATAGATAAGTAAGGTTTTGTATAATATCTATTCTTGTTATTTGATGCTAACATGATTAACTAATTTATTTAAAGAGGAAGTAGCATGAATAAGAGAAAAGTAGACTAATACATACTTTGAGGAATGACTTGCAACTTCAGAGAGCTTTAGCAGATATTGAGAATTTTGACTGATGTTGAATATTTCTTCGCATGATCGATTCTTGCCTTTAATCCAATTTGAGGTACCTTGTAGGATACCAAGACACTTGAATTTTGACTTTTTCCCTCTTTAGATAATCTGGGTTTTGAAAGGTTCAAAGATGTTTCTTTGATTGAATACAGAGTAATTTTGCTCGAAGATTTTGGAGTAAATATTAGAATTCCTAAGTGAATTGATTACTATCGCTAATTGAAAATCAACATAAGCCCATTGCAGATTTTTTATTTCAGATTTTCCATAGATATACGATTTACATAGATTATACCAATTCTGGAACTGATTTATAAAATTGATAGAGAATTAGGAATTTTAGAGGGGAAAGGGGCTACAAAACCTAGAGATTGAATCAATGAAGGGTTTGTTTTGAAACCAAGTTTACAGAAATCGAACAATTGATAACCGGATAAAGATTTGGGGAAGAATTGATTTTGAATCTTGTAATCCATCGAAGCAGACGGAAGATTGATGGTTTACCTGTACAAAGCACCGGCCTCTCCCCCGCCAATCGGAACGGAAGAAGAGGAGACCGCTGAATGAACCGAGAAGCAAATTCTAGAGAGAAGATAAATCAACTCTCTCTAAAACCCTCCCAATTATGTTGATTATGTTAATTTGGCCATGTACGCCTATATATTACTCTCATAGAATGTGTTATATTTGAATAAGTGCAAAGCATCTTATAAGTGGTAAGGGTTATTTTTACAATCATCGGGTAAAAGGATACTCTGAAACAAAGGAAACATAGATAGAAGGGCTCGTCCAAGAGCTATTAAATTTTGTTTTTCCTATAATAGTGAAAAATATAACTCTCTAAAAGTATAGATTAGCTTATGTATATCGTAGATTGTCGATGAAATTTTCCGATAAACATGTCAAAATGTACTTGGTAGCGTCTACAATAACATTTATAATAATCATAATATCAACATAAGAGATTAAATTCAGTGACCGCACAAATAGTTGCTCAACTTGTAAAACCGAGCGACTTAAAATCCGACGTTGTCTTAAATCATTTATTTTGCATAGATTGTGCTAAACAATGATAAAAATAATATTTTTTGAGCAGGTATATAGGTAGATAGATATCTAGGTATTGAGATGCACGTGTTAACTTGGTACCTATCTAAAACCTATAGCGGATAGTTCATAATTGATATTATAGCTAAACTGATAAGATGATGTATGTCCTCATTTTGCCAACCCGTAAGAAAATATAAGACAATGTAACATGTGGTAGGTATTCTTTCATAATCTAATCAAACTAGCTTTTGGACGTGGAAGTCAATTTAAAATTGTACACCCATATATCTAATATGATGTGATATTGTATGATATGAATAATGTATACGTATGATGTATAAATGCAATATATTACAACATTTGTAATTTTTGCATAAGTATTTTGAGGAAGACAAACTAGAATATAAAATAAATGAACTATGATAATATATATAGTACTTGTTTGGGATAAAAAGGTGTCAATGTCTTAATTGTTTTAAAGAGGTAATTAGTCGATCGAATAGAGCAAAAGTGAGAACAAAGACGAGAGTGAATATTGATGATGATGATTTCGATTACAAGTTTAGGAGAGCTGGGAAGCGCACATCTTTTTCAATTACCCCTATTTATACTCTAAATTATAGAGAATTCGACTTCGTCCAACGCCTAGAACACGTCGTTCACTTCCCTTATTTTTCGGTCGAGCTTGTTAGGATATTGTAACGTTCATATCCATGTCGCCTATACTCCACGGGTCCAAAATGCTAATCCGGGACGGGGCTCAATTGAAGAGGAATAAGATGTTTACGGGCCTCTGCGTGCTCTTGGACCCAAATCCAATTGTGGGCCTAACAATTACCCCAAAAATATAACCGATCAAGAGGTTTCAACTTGGAAGGTTGAGCCTTTTTCCCTCCTAATGACGCACACGTGGTAGTTTAGCTCTTTCACCCGAGGAGTGGATGTGACCCGGCTTATAATTACCCCTCTTGTGTAGTCTTCGCCCATTACTACTATGACAATTTCTCCTCCCAAGAAGCGACCTTTCTCCTTCCCTAAGATCTCCCCTTTCTCAAGATGGCCTCTCCGACTGCCTCTCCACCTGCAGCCTCTGTGCCGTTGAACAACCTCCGACCTTCTTCTTGGATGAATCCGAAGTGACGCTGAGCAAATTGACTCCTGCCAGAATGGACAAAATTTTGAAGGATGGGAAATTTCTAGCGAACACTGTAGATCGGTTCTTCGACAGTGAAGAAAGGGCCGACGACAAGTACAAAGGGTGGATGTGCTTCTACGATTACCCTTTCAAGATAGGGAACGTCTTTCCCTTCTCGCCGTTGGTGCATGGTGTGCTGCAACTGTACGGTCTAGTGCCTTGTCAACTGATACCTCAGGCCGGGAGAATCATCCGCATCCTTGACCGCCTAAACAAAAGGTATAGGCTTGAGATCACCGCCGACTATGTGGGATACTGGTATCTCCCTTCAACTTCCAAATCATTCTAGTATCGCCTCAAAAGCACGACGTTCTTTATGCCTATCACCCTCAGTCTGAGTGTCAACGACCGAGGGTGGAAGAATCGTTTCTTCTATGTCGAAATATAGACCCTTGGCGTGGATTATTGCTTTCTCCGAACCAAGTGGCAATGGAAAGGTAAACCTTTTACTAGAGGTGTGCTTCTGTTTTTGTCTCTTGATTGGGATCTGACCATATCACTATTTTTAGAGCATGTGACATTTGGACATCTATCCAACCCCACCATTAAGGCAAGGTTTTGCTGGGCTTTGGAGGCGTCGTTGAGTGAGAGGATATTAGACAACTCTATTGCGATGTTTCCTATCTCACTAATCGTATCGTCACTAAGTAAGCGTAAGAAATCGTCGCTTGCCCTAACTCCTCTTGTCATTTGTCTCGTAAATGTGTTATGTTATGTTTTGTTTTGTTTCTGCGTCGACCTCCCCAGGAGATTGTGCGCCCCTCCACTAAGAGCCTGATGGAGTCTAGAAGGAAAAACAAGCCGCCAACCCCAAGAAACCCATCAATCCACCACCTGCCCCCATTGTCAAAGAAAGGAAAAAGGAACGTCGTCGACCCTATAGATGAGATTATCCCGTACAAGATCACGAAAAATTCGTCAACTTCACCGACTTTCTTGCTTCATGAGGATGGGGTCAAAGCCCTACCCATGTTGGAAAATCTTGATACTGCGGTGAATTCTTCAGGGATGGGTAAGGGATGTCATTCTACTTTTGCTCCAGAATGATCTCCTATTATTGTTTGCCTCTACTAAAAATTTTCCCGTACCTTAGGTCGAGCTACCTAGAGGCCTACAGGTCGTGCACAGATTACCAGAAGAGGCTTGATGCCAGCGAAGAGCAACTGGCTGAGTGGAAGGCAAAGGTCGTGACGAATGAAGGAAGGGCGAAGGTGGCTAAGGATAAGGCGAAGGTGGCTGAAGGGAAAATGGTGGCAGTTGATGGTTGAGTTTATGCCGCTAAAGATGAGGCATTCAAGCAGAAGGTTCGTGCACTGGTGCTGGAGGACGAGCTGAAAAAGTTGAAGGAATTATGTGGCAAGGTTTGTGCTGACCTGGGGGTTGAAGAGACCCAATAGGAAACCACCTCTGGTAATGCTTGATCATGTTGTTCCACTGCCCATGTTACAAACTTTGTGTTATGTTTGTGTTTGAACTGTTAACTTTCCTTCTTTTTAATATCTTTTGTTGAACATGTCCTTCGACGACGAATGCAAGTATATTGTGTATGGGCGACCCGTCCACCATAGCGTGTCATATTTATGTAATTATATCGTCAAATCACTAGATTGTGGCATAGATGGATGTTTTACCTGTACTGTTTCATTGAAATTCATGGTTGTGGACCGTCCGGACTATGTGGTGTGATCGTACCTCATGAGGTTGTATCGACCATCAACAATGGAGAGCAGGCTTACAAGTATAATTTTCAACGTGCTGCCAAGGGACACAACAAGTCGTATCTTGCATGAGGTAAGAGTATAAGGAATTTTTAGCTTGTGTTTTGTTTTAAGGAAAGCAGTTTAACGATGTGCATTTTTATGTTCAATCCCTTGTGTTCCAATTGATCATGTTCGTTCACCTTGGAGCTCCTTGTTATTTTGACTCATTGGTCGGGGGCGTTTCCCTGTGGGTACATGAAAAATAATTGGTTTTGGCTAAGAACTTATCGTTGGGTGTGATGCTCAAGTCAGAAATCAGTCATGACAAAGCTTTTATTGATTACACTAGGAAATTTGTTGATAGTTCCTTCCTCAAATGCATTGCATTCCATCTTCTATGAAAGTATTTATCCTTGGCATCGCAGAGCCTATATGACCTTGTCCCACGACCTGGGGTTATTTGGTACGGTCCTTCCCATTATGGAGCTAACTTCCCATTCTTCGGATCCTTAGTATTCTGTAAAGTATTTCGAAGAACCCAGTCTCCCATGGAGAAGGCCTTGGCGCGGACGTTGCAATTATAACTTTGTATGACCGGTTATTGATATCTGACCATGTAGATTCTTTCTTTTCTCAAACTTTGTTTACTGAATCGAGCGCGTGTCCCAAGTAAATGTCATTCTGCTCCGAGATCTTCAAACCATACCTGGTGGTTGAGAGAAGTACTTCTGCTGAGACGACCGCCTCACATCCATAGTCCAAGGCGAATGGTGATTGTCCCTTTGCAATTTTGGGTGTAGTCATGTCGGCCCAGAGCACGTAGGGTAGCTCATCGGCCTATTGTACATTGGCACCGATGAGTCGTTTCTTGAGGTTGTTGATGATGATATTATTCTTAGATTCAGCTTGATCGTTTACCTGAGGATGTTTTGGGGTTTATGTTACTAGGTTGATGTTCCAATGAGACAAAACGCTATTGTCTTTTGGATGATGAATTGAAAGTCGTTGTAACATACGATTTATAAGGGAATTCCAAACCTGCAGATGATATTTATTTTGATTGAAGGACATGGCGTCTTTTTCCTTGAATTCCATGTATGCTTCGATTTTAATCCACTTATAGAAGTAGTCTGTCATGGTGAGGAAGAATACTCGTTGTCCTAAAAGTGGTCGGAGTTTGCCGACTATATCCATACCGACTTCATGAAAGGCCAAAGAGGGAGAATGGCATGCAAGAGCTCTGTTGGTTGATGAGGGTACTGAGGCGTTTTGCATTGCTTTGCAACATGTGGGGAATTTGAGGGTGTCGGTATTCACGGTCGACCAATAATATCTTAGTCGTCGTGCTTTGCAAGCCAGGATTCAACCTCCATAGTGGTTGCTGCATTCCTCGCCGTGTAGGGATGAGAGGAATGTTTGAGCTTCGGTCTCTGTCAAGTACTTGAGGAGTACGTCGATTGTTGATTTCCTGAAAAGCAGAGGGTCAATCATGGAGTAAGACATGGACTGTACCTTGAGGTTTTGATCCTCCAACTTGTCCGATGGGAGCTTCTGATGGATTGGTCATCCGACGATAGGTGCAATTTAATTCTCTATGTCATCACCCTGTTGTATCGAGGCGATTTGATTGACGTTGCCTTTTTATTGCCTTAGAATCTGTCGGGGTTATTATGTGGACCATGTATATTGATGGAAACTTGTGAGAGTGAAGGGAGGACCCAAGTATGGCTAAGACGTCAGTCTAGGGGTTTTAATGTCTTGGTACTTGGGGTATGGAATTTTTTTTTACTTTAGGAATCAGTAATTGGACGAGGGTTGGCTATTCTCCCATTCTATCGTCTTTAGCTGTGTACTCTCGTTGGACCTGGTTGACTATTAGAAGGGAGTCACATACTACCTATATGTCGACTACTGACAGGCCTTGTGCTAGGTTGAGAAAAAAAAGGGCTATGTACTCTGCTTCGTTGTTGGTTGCTTCCCATTCACACATCACGGCTTGGGCTATCTTGTCCCCTTGTGGTGACTTTAGAACGACCCCTAGTCTTGTCCCTTGAGCGTTGGACGTACCGTTTGTATGGAGTTCCCGCGTGCCTTGACCTTCTGTCACAGCAAGGGATGCCACTTCGTTGGACGCTTCCATTTCGAGAGTCGGGATGAAGTCAAACACAAAGTTTGCTATAGCCTGAGACTTGATAGTCGTACGTGATTCGAACTCGATGACGTCCCCGCTGAGTTGTATTTCCCACTTAGGTTATACATCATGTCAACTCAGTTTTCTGCTTGACCGTTTTCATGGGATAGTTATTCCTTACTTTAATAGTATGGGTATCGAAATACGATTTTAAATTGACAGAGGCCATAACGAGAGCAAGAACTAGCTTTTCTAGTGCAGAGTACCTGGTTTCGGCCAGGAGAAGGGATTGACTTACATAGTAGACAGGTGATTGCATGTCGCCCTCTTCCCTGACCAGGGATGCACTTACTGACGCATCTGAAACCGCGAGGTAGATACGCATGGGTTCCCTGTATTTAGATTTTGCAAAGAGCAGTGTGTCGGACAATTATGACTTCAATGCTTGGAAGGCTCCTTCGTGTTTTGTCCTCATTTGAAAGATTTGTTTTTCTTGACTGCGTCATAGAAGGGTTTGCACTTGTCGGATGACTCTGATATAAATCTGTTCAAGGCAGCTACTCGACCTGTTACCTTTTGTATGTACTTGACGCATCTGGGTGCTCTAAGTTGATTATTGCCTTGACCTATTCTAGACTGGCCCCGTTTCCCCTTTAGGATACCATGTAACCTAGAAATTTTCTAGACAACACTCCAAATGTACATTTATTTGGGTTAAGTTTCATGTTATACATTTGGAAAACATCAAACACATCCTTAATATGATCAATGTGGTCACCTTTCTCCTTCAACTTGACTAGCATATTGCCTATATAGACTTCCATCATGTTCCCAATCTGGTCTTTGAACATTTTGTTCACTATTCATTGGTATGTTGTCCCCTGCATTTCTTAGTCAAAGGGCATGACCTTATAACAGTATGTACATTTACTAGTGATGAATGAGGTTTTCTCTTGATCTCCCGGGTCCATTTGAATTTAATGGTAACCACTGAATGCGTCCGTGAGTGAGAGCTTTTAATGGCATGTCGTAGCGTCAATCATGGCGTCTATATGGGGTAAAGGAAAAGAATCCTTTGGACAGACTTTGTTCAGATTATTGAAGTCGATGCAGACTCGTCACTTGTCGTTTTTCTTCTCCGCGACAACGACGTTAGCTAACCACTCGACATATTTGACTTCTCTGATTTTACTGTTCCGAGCAACTTAGAGACTTCGTCGTCGACGACTTTGTTTTCTTCTACTGCGAATTTCCTACGTTTTTTGTTTGATAGGAGGGAAACTCCTATCTACATTCATTTGTGAGTAATAATATTTGGAGATATTCCTACCATGTCCTCGTGATACCAGGCAAAGCATTCTGATCGGTCTCTTGGGAAGTGGAGTAGTCGAGCTTTGGTTTCGTCGTCCACATCTGATCCTAGTTTGATTGTCCGTCCGGGCAAAGAGGGTGGGATTGTTCAGTGTCGGGTTCCAAGTACTTGTTTGATCGCTCTTTCCTTTAGTTGATATGCTTTTTTCTCCTCAGAGGCTTTCTTCATTGACACGATATAACACTCTCAAGCAAGTCGATGCTCACCTTTCACCTCATGTACTCCCCACTTAGTTGGGAATTTTTGGTATGGTGATAGGTGGATGGGACTGCCTTCACCGCGTGTATCCACATCATGCCCATAATGCAATTTTATGGAGAATCGCAATCTAGAACATTGAATTTTTCCTGTAGATTGATACCTTCAACAAATACCGGGGGGATGATGTTGGCCAATGTGTATCGCACCTCTTCACAGAACCTGACTAGGGATATGCATTAAGGGTTAATATCTGCTTCAGAAAAGTCCCATCTCTTTCAGAGATGATAGGCTGATCGTGTCAGACGAGCTTCTATTATTGACTAAGATCATGCAGATTAGACAATTTCTTATTGATAGAGAGATAACTAACCCTTCATCATGTTCGTAATTGTCACCAACGTGGAAACGTCTTCATCATCGGATTTAACACGAGGAAGTTTGCTGAAATTTCTTGGGATTGTGTCAGAGGGAAGTGGGACGTCTCCTAGACTCTGCCTTGCATGTGCTTGGTGATGGAATAGGATACCCCATAGATGTCTAACCCACTTGAAATAAAATTCATGATTTTTGTAGGAATCAGAGAGGATGGTTGATCCTAGGTTACCTTGATTCGTCGGTCCAGGGTGACCCGTGTGTGGTCGAAGATGATTTCTTTGAGCAGTCCTTTCTCGAGGATCATGGAGACTTCTCTTATGAGGGCAACGCACTCTTCGGTGGGATGGCCATGGTTATCGTGGGAGTCACACCATTTGAACATGCCCCGAGGAGGCTACTCCAATTTGTCCATCTTGCGGGGCCATATCACATCGTTTCCCATCCTATCGAAAGCTTGAATCAGTTCAGCGGTCGTTATACTAAAGTTGTACAATTGTACCTTAGGGGTAAGAGTTGGATCGTCCTTCCAGGACTGTCCCCGGTCTCTATTATTTCATGTCTGGTCTGATAGGATTGATGTCTCATTCCTCATGTTGTCATTATTGGGTCTTCTATCGACACATTCTGGTCTCCGATCTGTTTTGATCGGGGCATCTTTTTCCTCCAAAAGGATATGGTCCAAAGCCTTACCTTGCACATCTTCAAAGGTACGACAGGGATATTTGGTAAGTTCACAGTATAGCTCGCTAACCTTGACCAGTCCTTGTTGAAACACTTCGATCAATGTCGTAGCGTCAACAATAAAGAATTTTGACCATCTTGTTGATGCACATACTAAGATAAGCTTGCAAAGGTTCATTAGAACGCTAGACTAATCGATATAGGTCACTAGATTATTTTTCTTGCTTCTTACTACTAGTGAATTGGGTTTTGAATGCATTGACAAGGTCAAAGAAGGACGTGATCCACCCATGAGGAAAACACTTGTACCAGGTCAAGGCTGGTCCAGAAAGGGACATGCCGAAACTCTGACACATGAGTGCCTCTTTGGTGTCTCTAAGAACCGATACCGTCTTCAGGGTCTGCTTGTAGATGTCGATGTGATTTGCAAGGTCGCTTGTTCCGTTGTACTTCTCCTTTGGCTGAAGGCGGACCTTCTTGGAAATCTCTACATGGGCGATCTTGCTGATAAAGGGTGATTCTTTGAATCCGTCAACCACATCTCTCTCCATAGGAGGAGGGACTCTAGGAATTCGAGTGAATCTAGCATCGAGGGTCCTCATGGTGTTATCGATGGTCCGCTGAATGAGAACATGGACGTCCTATTCTCCACTGACTTGGTTAGCTTGTGCTCGGTGCTTGTCGGCTCCGGCTGGCGTGTCAAAGGAAACATGGCTAGAAACAGGTAGGAGGGCGGGAATAGGATGCCGTATTTTTGCAAGCGACTCTGGACATTTGCGAGTGTCAGTTCGACACCATCCATGTCGAGATGAGTCTGGACTCCGTCCAGGTTGGTCTGTAAACGACTTGTGGACTCAATCTTCACACTCGAGTGTACCTGTGATTTCAACAAAAAGCTTTTCAGACATTAGTCGGGCGTTTTTGACACATAATGACTCACGAAGCTGATCTTAGTCTTGACGTTGGTCTGCCATCAGACCTAATTCAGGCCATAAAGTCCCAGTTATTTTGGATCCGAATATTTATTTGTTTTTGGTATGAACGTCTGGTTCGGTCACTATATATCCAGATTGGGGTATTGTTAGTACATGAAGTGGTAGACCCTTCCCAATAACAGTGTCTCCATACACGTCTCCAGCAAGATCCGAACTCGGGATCTTTGGATAGAACGCTAAGGGAACCTAGTGCCAAACCACTAGACCAATTGAGTATTGGTACTTCGATCCAGATATGCATCCCTATAAGTAGCGGAGCTAGAAATTACTGTTTGGATGACACGATTATAAACTTATTATAGGAATTTAGATAACTCAAATATTAAAGACAATATTCCTTTTTGTTATATATTTTGATTTTTTAGTAATATATGAAAATAATTATTTTGTTCCATTCTATTTACTAAGTTATATATATAAGATTATCCTGTCACATTTTTGACAAGATTCATAGACTTAAAATGTTATATAGTCTATGAGTATAAGTTATACTAAAGTGATAGTTCATATTACAAGAGAATTGTTTTATCTATAAGTATTTATTTTTCTTATAAGAAATTGTCATATAATTCAGAAAAAATTAATTTTAAAAACCAATCAAAAACATAGTTTATTGAAAAATCTTTGTAAAAGCGTCTTGTAAATAAAACTATATACTAAGATCTCTATTAATGAATATACAACTAGGTTAAGGAGATTTAATCACCAAAGCTATACAAGATATAGATAAAAAAAAGTAAAAGAAAATGTAGACATGGATACGTGTATGTATACGGTTGTTTGGGAAATTTTGAGTTTAAAATAAAAAGGAAAAAAATGCTATTCTTATTTAAGGACTCTATATCGATAATTATTCCGAACCACCCAAATTTCACACTTTTATTACCAAAAGCCACCCCTAGACGATTTCTGTCAAAAATTCTGTTAAAAAGTGTAAAAAGACTAAAATACCCCTGTTTAATTTCAAAAATTTACAAAAAAAAAAGCCCAGTTGCCATCCTTACACTTCTATTGGTTCGCCGAAAGTTACACAGCTTGAAAGTTGAACAGCTTTGAACAACTCTACACTTCTACTTGTTCATCGAAGTCACAAATGGAGAAATCCTTGGACTGAAGGACGAGGAACACTAGATCGACATCGAATCGAAGTCAGACATGAGGTGAGGGCTAGATTTGAATTTGGCTGCTTGCTTGAAAGAACGATATTAGGGTTCGCAGGATGACTAATTGGGGGTTTTCGGGTTATTGAAGTTTTGTTGAAATCAACCTGGGGCTCTTTATTTGTCTTCGATTCGAGATTTTAGGTCTATGGCGAACGAGAACACGAAAGTGAAGGTGCCATGGCGAACGAGAACGAGAAGGTGCCATGGCGAACGAGAATGCGAAGGTGGGAATTAACGTGGGTTTTCGGAGACGAACGCGAACGAGAACGCGAATTGGGGGTTTCCGGAGACGATTTTCAGTGCTGCCATGGCGAAGTCGAACGCGAAGGTGGAAACCCGAACAAATTTTCAGTGCTGCCATGGCGAAGTAGAACACGAATTGGGGGTTTTCGGAGACGATTTTTCAGTGCTGCCATGGCGAATTGGGGGTTCATCGTACTCAGAATTCAGTGTTCGACTACACCAGAAGTTGAACTGCACCAAAAGATTTTATTTGTATGTTCGAAAGATTTTCAGAATTTAGCTTTGAAGAAGTTGAACTGCCACGGCGAATTTAGATTTGAAGAAGTTGAACTGCACCAAAAGATTTTCTTTGTACGTTCGACTACACCAGAATTCAGTGTTTGACTACCCTAGAAGATTTTCTTGTATGTTCGACTACACTGCCCGACTACAATTTGTTGGAAAAAAATGATTTTCTTCCAGAAAAAATGTTCTTCTCGGCATCAAAGTTCCACTATACTGTGGAAAAAAATGTTTTTGTTCTTCTAATTTGGTGGAATAAATGAATAATGAAAGTCAAGATGAATAGGAAGGGTAGATTGGAAGAGGTGAGGGCAATTTCGGTATATTTTTAAAAAAGACTTGAGGGTAAAATGGAGAATTCATGAATTTAATAGAATTTTTGACAGAAATCGTCTAGGGGTGGCTTTTGGTAATAAAAGTGTGAAATTTGGGTGGTTCGGAATAATTATTGATATAGAGGGTAATTCCTTGCAAATTCGGCCATATAAGGGGTGGTTCCGTGCAAAAACGCCTTAAGGAACAACAAAATAATGAAGTGAATGAGAAATCAATAGGGTACACGCGGGCACGTCTGAAACCCTCCCCCTCAATTATTTCCTTCTTTTTTTTCCTATTCTTTCTTCTCGCCTGTTGGGCGATCGTCTTTCTCGTCGTCCGGGCGATGTAGGGGGTGACATGGCTTTCTAATTGTCATACTCGTCCCTTATTGTGGTTGCTGCCAGCGCCAATGCGGAATCTTTCAATTCATCCGTGGGCGAGGAAGGTGAAATCTTGGCGTCGTCAGTTCTGAGTGAGGTGGCCCTCGCATGTTAGGTGTTTTCTGCTCGTGGATAATCGGAACAGATCATTCCTGACCCAAGTCTGAGACTATTGGACCCCTTTTTACCCTTAGGCCCATATAAGAATAAAAGGCGCGACCCATCAGGAAAAGGCCCAAGGTCCATTCTAAATTCCATCCTATAAATAGAGAAGTGGAAAGTTGAAGCCAGGTGATCACTGTTCATTCTCGCTACTTTTTACAATATTGAGAGCTCTCTTTCTCGCTACGCGTATACCTAATTCCGCTCAAAACTCAAACGTCCCTTCGCGAACACACACACACTTTCTCTCTCTCTCTCTCTTTACTTAGCCTCACGCATATAAGACTTTTTACTTCGTATAGAAATTCTACACGAATGAATACTGACTTGATCGTCGGAGGATCAAATCCAGAGGCCTCCCTCCTCTGGGTTTGATACGCAGGTACACGAAGCTCATTCCACAAGCTACACGAAGGAGTTAACGCGCAGGTTGCATTATTTACTACACGAAGAGAAGTCAACATCCCCTAGCCAGAGAACAAAAGTCCACGCGTAGAGTGTTGACTACCGTTCATTCCCGGGCTCCAACACTGGCGCTGTCTGTGGCTTCTTACTCATGAAGCTAAGCTAATACTTCAGAGATGGTACATCTAGAAGGCCTCCCAAGCGGAGACACTCGCGAGGACACTCGCGGAGATGCTCGTGAAGATCGTTCATGATCACCAGCCAACCCGCGTAGCAACCACACGTGGATTTCTCCAGAAGAGCTCGAAGATTTCCACATCTGTAGAGAGTACATGGCGAATAGCACACGGTCCGCGGATAGATCCCACCACGGTAGGGGAACGGACGACCGCACCCCTTCCGAATACTATTCATGCGAAACTTACCCTGACACGTACAGCTACCGAGGGCAGACCCCATATGGACCAACGCGCAGACACGATCGCAAACAGCCGCACTTCCAAACCCGCCACCTCGTGAACAACCATACCCAGAACATTACCCAAGATCCCCCATGTACGCTAACGCTCCGCCAACCTTCCCCTACGACCCGTATTTCCCTACGTACGCCCCAAGACAGCCTCGCGAGCCTACTACAATCTTCGCTGATCACATTACGCACGCCGCAGTGCAAGGAGATTTCAAGTACCCGTCGGTGAAAGAGTACACAAGAAGCGAAGACCCTGTGGAGCACGCTAGTCGGTATCGCTATGCCATGCTCACGAGCAACGCCGACAACGCGGCAATGTGCAAGGGTTTCCCGAACACACTATCCGGGGCAGCCCTAAGTTGGATCCTGACCCTTCCCAAGGGCGTTATAACAAGCTTTGCCGATCTGGAGGGAAGATTCCTCATCCACTTCAACGCCTTGCGCAAGCAAGAGGTGGTAATGCAACATACAACAGGCATACAGCAGGGCCCATAGGAGCCCTTAGCTGATTACGTAGCAAGATTCACGACCGTGGTCATCCAGGCCACTGACTTCAAAGAAGAAACGACCAAGTACGCGTTTCTTCGCGGATTGTGTAATGGCACTGAGTTTAAAGACCGAATGAGCAGAAAGAAGGGCCTCACATACGAAGGAATGTTGGAAAGGGCTCCGAAGAAATACAGGGAAAAATGATAACGGGCCAGGGTTCGCAAGGCCCAAGTCAGAAAAGCAGCCAGGGCTGGGGTCCTAAGAGGCATCACGACCAGGGCAAGCCGAGGAAGCAAAGTTATGATACGCGAGTAAACCCCACACAGCCGCTGGACCAGCAGGGAAGATTCCAGGCCCAGAACCTCATGGCCAACATCGCGCATGGGGGTAGTCAAGGAGGAAAGAGGTCGGTAGAACGGCGACCAATGTGGTGTGAAAGGCATAAAACCAAGAATCATGACTCTTCAGACTCCCATCCATCAGGCAGGAGGCAGACGCGGTGAACCGTAGAGTGATGTCCGCCCAGTGGACTGGAACGAGCACACCACGACGCAATCAGAACAATCACAGACAAACTCAGAACTTCCCTCCGCCAGATGGTTTTGTTGGCACGATATCAGGCAGGAATACGCCTAGGCTCGCGAGCAGAACAGAACAGCGCAAAGCCTCTAACACCACCCTCCCGTCAGGAAGACCTTTGATGCTCGTTCGAGAAGAAAGGAGGGAGCCATACCGATTGACGTTCACCGAGAAAGATGTCAATGAATGGGCCACGCGGAGTGCTGACCCACTTGTAATCCATATTCAGCTTGGTACGAAGATGGTAAAGAGAGTAATGGTGGATACAGGTAGTGCGGCCGATATCCTATACTGGGACGCTTTCGAAAATTTAGGGATCGACAAGAGCCAGTTGAGGCCAACAGAGTGTAACCTGGTCGGCTTTACGGGAGATTCAGTAAAAGCTTCTGGTGTGATAACGCTGGACATGATACTCGGAGATGAGGGTGGCCCGTGAAGGCAATGCTCGGTAGATTTCCTGGTCATCCCCATGACATCTTCGTATAATGCCATCATCGGACGCGATTCTCTTACGCGTTTCGAAGCAACGGTCTCGATAAGCCACTTCTGCGTGAAGTTCCCAACGGTGTGCGGCACGGGGATTGCGCGATGGAATCAAGAAGAGAGTCGAACTTGCTATCACTCAGCAGAAAAAGGTAAGCAGAAGGCAGTACATACCATCCAGGTATACGTGAATTTACCAGTACATACCAGCCAGGTATACGTGAATTTACCAAGTGACGAAGAGGAAGCGGAGTTAGACCCGCGAACGTCAGATCATGAGGAGAAATTACGCGAAGCAGCAGAGACCATCCCTTGTGACACCATCACGCCGTTGGGGTCAAAGCAAGAAAAGTTATCCGTCGGGCGCGGCCTGCAACCGGCAGTTACAGAAGAGATAGTAAGGTTGTTATCAGGATTGCGGGACGTCTTCGCATGGGCCCCTCGCGATCTGAAGGGCATCCCGCCAGAAGTTATGAGCCACTCATTGGCCATCCAGCCATATTCAGTACCCAGAAGACAACACAAGAGGAAACAGGCAGGGCCCAAAGAACGAGGCCGCATGCGTAGAATTGGCAAAGCTGCTCAAGGCAGGTTTCGTGGAACCCGTTCAGTACCCGAAGTGGCTAGAAAACGTGGTTATGGTACCAAAGAAAGACACAGGCAAGTGGCGTATGTGTGTGGACTTCACGGACCTGAACAAGGCATGTCCCAAGGATAGTTACCCGCTGCCAGCCATAGACCAGCTCGTCGACTCTACATCGGGGCATGAAGCTTTAAGTTTCCTCGACGCGTATTTGGGCTACAACCAAGTCCCCATGAATCCCACGGATGCCGGGCACACTGCATTTATCACGGACAAGGGCACCTTTTGCTACAAGGTGATGCCATTCGGTTTGAAAAACGCGGGGCCAACTTTCCAAAGGATGGTAGACAAGATTTTTCGAGGCATGATGGGCGTAACGGTTGAGGCGTACGTGGACGATATTGTTGTCAAGAGCAAGAAACAAGAAAACCATGCCCGTGACTTGGCAGAGGTGTTTGACACGCTACGCAAGTACGGCATGAGCCTGAACCCGGAGAAGTGCGTTTTGGTGTAACGGAGGGGAAATTCCTGGGTTTTCAAATCATCAATCGGGGGATTCAGGTAAACCCCGCGAAAGTCAAGGCGGTCCTCGATATGGCACCACCACGCAACATCAACGAGGTGCAACGATTTGTAGGGTCAGTGAATTACTTGGGGAGATTCTGCGCGAAGCTCGCTGAACGAAACCTGCCATTCTTTGATATCCTGAGAAATCCAAAGAACTTCCAGTGGACAAATAAGTGTGAAGAGGCATTCACGAAACTAAAAGAACACCTAACCCAACTACCAACGTTGTCCTCACCCACACCGGGGGAGAGTTTGCAGTTGTATATCTCAGCCGGGGAAAGGGCGGTGAGCGCGGTCCTTACTCGCGAGGCGCAAAGGCTTGTCTACTTCATAAGCAAGGCGTTGCTCGCGGCCGAAGAGCACTATGCCCCCGTAGAGAAAGCCATCTTCGCATTGGTGGTAGCAGCGCAGAGATTGAGACCATACTTCCACGCCCACACCATTCAAGTACTAACTAACTTACCTTTACACTCCCTCCTTCACAGGCCGACGGCGTCCGACCGACTCACGAGGTGGGTGGTTGAGTTATCCGAGTTCAACATCGAGTACAGACCAAGGCCGGATATCAAAGCACAAGCGCTAGCGGACTTCGCGGTCGAGACAAACTTCCGCGAAGCTGTGAATACATCTGATGAGAAGGGGTGGCAGTTGTACGTAGATGGAGCTGTGAACACAGAGGGTTGTGGGGCAGGTATAGCCCTCATTTCACCAGAAGGGGTAATTCATAAGCACGCTATCAATTTGAAGTTTACCGCAACCAACAACGAGGCCGAGTATGAAGCACTAATAGCAGGAATGGAGATCGCATTGGCTAACTCCATAGAAAAAGTGGAGTGTTTCTGTGATTCTGAGGTTATGGTATAACAGATGCATGTCTATACGAAGCCAAGACAGGCAACCTGCCAAGATACCTCGCGAGAGCTGGCGCACTTCGTTCTCTGTTCAAGCAATTCCAACTCATACTCATCCCTCGAGAAAAGAACGATAAAGCTGACAACCTCGCGAAAATCGCGTCCCGCCTAAGAATAAAAGAAGAGAACAAAGGTTCCAAACCCATCTGGACGCGAAGGAGTGATGAAAGAGCAATTAGGCAACTGTTCGAGATGATGGCCGTTGATATGGCTGTTGATGACTGGCGTAGCCCGATCATTAAATACCTAGCTGATGGCGTAGTACCAGAAAACCCTCGTGAGAAGAGGAAGTTAGAAGTACAATCTACGCGGTTCTATATTAACCAGGGGAGCTATACAAACGCGGATTCATGACACGGGAACTACGTTGCCTCTCTGAGAAAGATGGTCAGAATATGATTGTGGAGTTGCATGCGGGGTTATGAGGAACGCATGATGGATGGAGGGCCTTGGTGTATAAAGCACTACGACAGGGGCACTACTGGATGACTATGAGAAAGGATGCGCTAAAGTTTGCATGCGAATTTCAGGCATGCCAACGCCACGCCCCGGCCTCCCATCAACCGGGGGTGGAAATGCAGATCATGGCAGGTCCTTTGCCCTTTTGCGGTGTGGGGTCTAGATCTGTTAGGACCATTCTCGCCGAAGGCCCCTGGACAGTTGGAATTCATCATAGTGGCGATTGACTACTTCACGAAGTGGATCGAGGCCATACCACTAGCCAATACAACCGTCCCCAACGTAAATAAATTTTTGTGGCAGAATATCATTTGCCGTTACGGTCTGCCGCAGGAAATCGTCACGGATAGAGGGCGGCAATTCAACACCCCGAAGTTGGTACAGTGGTGCGACGACCTCAGTATTCGCCTAAAGTTTGCGTTGCACACCCACATTGCAACGGTCAGGTAGAAGCGGCAAACAAAAGCATTGTTAATGACTTGAAGAAACGACTAGACGGAGCGCGAGGAAAGTGGGTAGAAATGCTCCCGTTAGTTCTATGGGTCAACCGGACTACCAGCAAAAAAGCAACAGGCGAGACTCCCTTCGCGTTGGCCAATGGGATTGAAGCAGTTGTCCCAGTAGAGCACCTCTTCCCCAACGATAGAATGCTTCACTTTGACAACAACACGAACTGCGAAAAAATGCAGACAGAGCTCCCGATGTGCAAAGAGATCAGACCCATGGCCACCATCCGGGCTGCGAACTACAAAGTCGGAATCGCCAAGTACTACAACAAATCTGTCAAAGCAAGAGGTTTTGCGAAGGGTGACCTCGTCCTCCGTAAAACCGAAGGTGGCAAAATGGACCCAAGCTGGGAAGGCCCATACATTATAGACGAAGAAGTCGCCGCAGGCGCATACAGGCTGAAGGACTTTACCGGCAACCGGATTGCGAACTCTTGGAAGATGATGCGGTTGCGGAGGTATTATCCCTAAAGCCACAATCGCCAGGTATAAATTCTCATCTATCAGGTTAAGACACTAAAAGAAAGAAACACTTAAAAAAGTACTAACCATAAACATCATTATCAAAACACGAATAAACCCGTCGAAACGGAAGAATAAGCTAGCCCTAGCATGCTCCGGTGCGTAGCACCTAGGTACGACACACCTACACTTACGTACACATAATATAATAAGGTGATAATTCTAATGTGGTAAATGTTGCCCTCAAAATAAAAAGCCTTCGCTACGCGAAGCATACTAAAGTCGTGTAAGCCTCCGGGGGAGCAACGCCAAGTAAGCCTCCTCGGCCTAGGAGCATTGCGGGTAAGCCTTCGATGTGCGAAGCACTTTTGAAAAAGTCGTGTAAGCCTCCGAGGGAGCAATGCCAAGTAAGCCTCCTTGGTCTAGGAGCATTGCGGGTAAGCCTTCGATATGCAAAGCACCTTTGAAACAGTCGTGTAAGCCCCCAACCAAGTTGGAGCAACGCCAAGTAAGCCTCCATCAGGAGCATTGATCAAGCAAAACCTCAAAAAGTGAAGCGAAGTCTCAATAGGACCAAAGCTGCCCGGAGATAACGAGAAAGGTAAACCGAACAATTCCATCATTTTAACCCGCGATGGTTTACGCCAATCTCCTTAAGTAACCAATTGACATACAGGAAGGAAGATAACACCACTCTTGTACAAGAAGTCGCTCGACGGCCAGAAAAAGCTCGAGCAGAAAGGTAAAACACATGATTCAAAAGAAAAAGGCGATGAACACGTACTTACCCATTTATCATGCAGAACACGAATGGACAAAGGGGAAAAACAACACGAAGCACCTGGTAGCGCAACACCGAGTACACCGAGATATCGCGAAAATCAAGCAGAAAACTAAGCGGGACACGCTCGAGTAAGAAGAAAGAGGAGTCGGGTTATTCATTGTATTTTTCCTTTCTTTCACGAGCAGTGTTTTAAGTCCATATACGGAGTTTTAAGACGATATATATATACAAAGAGGTGCATAATACGTTAAAGGTAAATAGTGTTTGATCTTACTATTTTGTGTGGAACACACGAAAGAGCAAGGGGGGTGATAAGTACATCAAATAGGAGTTCCATGGCAAAATACGAAAGCACAAAACAAGCAAAAAACAGCACTAAGTAGCGATCAGTCAACGGTTTGGAGGAGAAGCAGGGTCCGCGTAGAAGGCAGTCGTGGGATTAGGCAGGCAGTGACTCTTCTCTGGAACTACTCCCTTATCAAAACGGAAGGCACGGACGTCCCAGGCTTCTAAAGGATCTTCGCCATCATCGACAAAAGTCCCAACGGGAGGAGCAATGTAAGGAGGAGGAGGCGGGTCAAAGCCAAGGCGATCATTCTTATCCAGCACGAAGTCTGTGATCCCTCTACTCTCAAGCTGCGCTTTCGTCATGAGATGGTACATGACGAGACGATAGCTACCTTCGTAAGAGGCACGGCAGGCTCCGCGAAATCCACCCACGTAGTCGTTTACAACCTTAAAGCGGGCATCACGTATTTCCTGCGCACGCTTCTCCTTTAATTCTGCTATCTCTTTAGCATGTCGAGATTGCTCAGCCGCCCGCTGGGATCGCTCAGTCTCCAGCTGGGACCGCGTAGACTCCAAATCCTTATCAACACGAACCCTCCTCTCTTTCTCCTCTTTAGCCTTGACAGCAGCCTTCTTCTCTTCTTCACGGAGAGCTTCAGACGCTCCCTGACTCTCCTCCTCAACATCATGAGAAGCCGCAGTATAGATTAGTTGCATGGCCTGGAACAGAACGCGTCAGATAACGTGTATCAGGAATATCATACTAAATAGAAACGAAGTCTTACTAAGAGCATGATCTGTTCGCGAGAAACAACAGCAGAATCCAACTCCCCTTGGACTGGCAGAGGCAGAGGAGGAAGTAGCTCTGGAGCTGTAAGAGCCGTGGTGGCCTCAAGAGAAGGGAAGATGTCATCAAAAGAAATCTCTTGTTTGGAGCTAGAACCGGTCTCGCGAATTTTCTTCGGACGAGGAAGTCCTTTTTTAGGAGGCGCCTCTGTTTTCTTCCTTTTCTTTTCTCGCGAAGTCCCGACACCATCACCAGAAGGCCTAGGCTGGGACGAAGGATTAGGGACAAGAGTGTCCCCGCGAGGAGCGCTGTGACCACCTTCAGATTCTACGCGACCAGCAAACTTCGCGGTGCTAGTGGTCTCTTTACCTCGCTTCGCGTCTATGTGAGGCAGAGAGTCAAGGAGGTCAAAATAGTCTGAACCTGCAAAAGGAAAGGAAAACGTGTTAGAAAAAACAGTGATAAAGTCACACGAAAACAATTAGTCAAGATTCAACCAGCAGGAGGATGGCAAGGGATGAGCCCCCTCTCTTCACGAAATTTAGGCGTGACCTCGTGTAAGAATACGCGGAGGGAAGAAGAAGGATAATCGGTGTAACGAGCAATGAAGTTTGCCTTGAAATCCTTATCAGCAATAAAGTCAGAAAGATAAACCTCTGTCCGGATACCGTACGCGAAGGTGTCCTCGGGTGGAGGGCGGAATAGAAACCACTGCGTCTTCCAGATTTTCTCATTTGTAGGAAATTTCCACACCGACGCCACCAAGGTTCGCATAGTAAAAAGACCGATGTTGCATGTAATCTTTCGAGGAGAATAAATGAAATTAAAGCGTGAGGCCGAAGGCTTCGACCCGATGTCTTGAGCTCGCATGGTATAAATGGAAACGGCTCGCCAGACCATAGGGTGAAGTTGAGTAGGGCTGAAACGCGTGGCCCTGAGATAAATTTGAACCCAAGGAGGCAAAGGGAGACGAAAACCAGCTTCCAACGCTTGCTTGCTTATTGCATACCAACCATCGAAGTTGTAGGCCATCTTACAACCTTCTTCGGGAAGCGCTAGGATAGTACCCTTAGGAAAGGGATACTGGTTAGCGATTTTCTTGAGGTCCGAAAGAGACAACGTAGAGCACCCCCCAGCGAAATTGCTTCCCATACCCTTTAGACGGAGGCCCGACACGCGCCTCGTGTAAATCTTCACAGGAGGAAATGTGCCTCTGTAACTCTCCGGGATTATCACGCGGGGCTCCGCGAGCGTGGAGTTGTCGGGCTTCAGAGCCGTCAAAGCCTCTTCGCCTTGCGCGAAGACGGTTCGTATAGGGGAAGCTTCGGGGTGAGTATTGGACGAAGAAGCGCTGGACGAAGACGTCGAACGCGAGTCACTGGAGGAGCTAGGACCTAGAATGGGCACAAGATAGTTCTTAGGAGCATGATAGAAATAATGAATTCTCGCGAAATACGGTTTAAGTAAAAAACAAAGGTACTCGCGGAAAACATTATTGATCTCTCCCAAGAAAAATTGTACCCAACCTAAAGAAAAGAGGAATTCGAAGGGACAGGGGCAAAAGGGGGTTTTGTCCTCAGCTGAGCATCGAAAAGTGTGATGGAAGTTAAAAGGGCGGAATAGTTGATGTGACAAGGGAGATGAAACGACGGCCCATATGTGATGTTAATTAAATGAGCATATTAACCCAGAATACCAAACGACGAACAACGGTGGAGGAATAGACCCCACTCAGGCGGCCGGCGAGAAAGGGGAAGCACCCACCTATCACGCCGCCTCATTATAATGGCCTGAGAATGCCTCCCACCGCCGCCCGCACGCCGGAGTAGTAAAAGAAAAAGCCCAGTTAAGAAAGTAAACAACGCTGGAGAACAGAGGTTCTGACCTGACATGGAGGGCGGAGGAGGAAGTGCAAGGAGTTCGATGGATTCACTGAGGGTTCGGGTGCGCGCCAGTGCAATCAGAAGGATCGCCGGAAAACCACCATGAGCACCAGTGGGCAGCAAAGATCGCCTGAGGAAGGGAGCGGTTGAAGAGAGAGAAGAAACAAGGAGAAAAGCAGGAGGAAATGAGGAATCGGTGTTTCTTCCTCCTTTATATATCGGAAACGATGTCAGGAGAGGTCCAGTAAGCAAGTGACACGTGGCAGAGGGGTGAAAGGATGGTACAAGCTAAAGGTAAGGTGAAGGGGCTCCAACGTGAGAGGTATGGTTTACGCGTAAGAACCACGCAAACCCTAAGGGGGTGGATGTTGGACCCCTTTTTACCCTTAGGCCCATATAAGGGTAAAAGGCGCGGCCCATTAGGAAAAAGGCCCAAGGTCCATTCTAAATTCCATCCTGTAAATATAGAAGTGGAGAGTTGAAGCCAAGTGATCACTGTTCATTCTCGCTACTTTTTACAATATTGAGAGCTCTCTTTTCTCGCTACGTGTATACCTAATTCCGCTCAAAACTCAAACGCCCCTTCGCGAACACACACACACTTTCTCTCTCTCTCTCTCTTTACTTAGCCTCACGCATATAAGACTTTTTACTTCGTATAGAAATTCTACACGGATGAATACTGACTTGATCGTCGGAGGATCAAATCCAGAGGCCTCCCTCCTCTGGGTTTGATATGCAGGTACACGAAGCTCATTCCACAAGCTACACGAAGGAGTTAACGCGCAAGAAGCATTATTTACTACACGAAGAGAAGTCAACATCCCCCAGTCAGAGAACAAAAGTCCACACGTAGAGTGTTGACTACGCGTTCATTCCCGGGCTCCAACAGAGACAACCCGTTGTAAGCCCGATCAATGGACATGACATGATGGTGGCCATTGTCACTCTGCGTTCTTGGACAGAGGTGTCAAACAGCCAGGAGCTCAACCGGCGTACACTTTCCAACAACTCACTTGAAGGACAAGTTAAGATTGAATTCCCTAGTGGTGAAGAGGGAGAGACTCTTCTCTGCCTCATAGAGATACCAAACCTTTTAATCTTTTTTGTATGCCTGAGCTCGTTTTACCCCGATAGTATCCAAATGCTTTGCATCTTTATAGAATTGTCATGGTGCCGGGAAAGGGTCTTTCGAGAAGTCATCCAAGTACTTAATTTGTAAGCATCGTGTTGATATCTTTGTATGTTTTGAGACCCAAATTAGGGGATACGAGCAAAGTACATCTGTGATAAAATTCATTGGTGGCCATCTCTTATTGTGGGTTCTTGTGGCAGAAGTGGGGGGATGTTGTTGTTTCAGGATCACTCTTCTACTGCAGTTCACGCCTCAGTTATTAAACAAATTTCATCCGGACTGAGGTTAAAAAAAGGTATTGATCCTTTCACTTTTGTCTTTGCCTATGCACCTCCACAACTAATCAGCTAACCACATTTTGGAGAGAGCTCAACTCTTAGATCAACAACATTAATGGTCCGTGTTTATTGGGTGGTGATTTAAATTGTATACTCATCCTTGATGAGAGACTTGGTGGGTCTAGTTTGTTATTCTCGGATTCACATGTTTTCAAGGAACTTGTTGATGATGCCGGTTTAGTCAACATGGGCTTCACGTGACAGAATTTTACATGGTCTCTTGATGACGTGGCAATGAATGGTAGAAGTCCCTTTCATTTTGAAACAATGTGTCTTTGTCATCTCGATTTTAAAGAGTTTGTCCGAGAGGCTTGGAAGGTGGATAATTCTGGCCAATGAGGCACTTGGTATCTTGAAGAACAGTTTGCTTTGGTGGAACAAAACGGTCTCCATCGTGCGTTTGATAAGAAAATCCGCATTATATCTCTCATTAAGGATCTGCAAGTGAAAACTCAAGAGGGACCTCCGAATTCTTTGATCAAGAGTGAGATTGAAGCTCAACATGAGCTTGCGGAAATACGTAAGAGAGAGGAGACACTTTGGAAGCAAAAATAACTGTAGTCTTGGTATAAGGAGGGTGATCACAATACGTCATATTTTGACATTTTCACCTTGGTATGCTGGCGTAGTAATCGGGTTACTTCACTCATGAATGATGCGGGGCAGTGGGTTGCTAATATGGGAGTTCTTGAAGACTTCGTTGTGAGCCATTTCTGTGACATTTTCACCCTCCCTAACCATGAGAGTTACCCCATTGTTACCTTAGACCCGGACGATTTTCAACCTATCTTCTACCATCGGTGATGGGAACAAGTCGGAGATTCGGTCATTCAGGAGGTTAGGTGCTTTATTGCTAGCTCGAGTATGCCCATGGGCATGAACGAGATTTCCATCATTTTCGTTCCGAATTGTCACACCCGGTTAAGGTTAATCAATTCTACCTATTATTCTTTGTAATGTCATTTATAAGATTATCACTAAGATATTCACTAACCGCTTACAAAAACTTCTTCCGGATCTTGTGGGCCTAACCCAAAGTGGTTTTCTTCCAGGTAGACTCATCGCCAACTAAATTGTCCTCGTTCAATAAGTCATCCTCACCTTCAAGAAGAAGCAAGGAAAGAAAGGTTACATGATCATGAAAATTAACCTCGAGGAGCATAAAAAGCTTCGTTGGTATTTCATCATTGACATGCTCTATGGTGCGGGTTTCCCCGAACATTGGGTGAAATGGATTTCCGAATGTATCTCCTCCTTGTCTATGAAGATCCTTTGTAATGGAAAGATGACGGATGAATTCCACCCCTCTAGAGGAATCCGACAAGGTGATGCTATGTCACATTACATCTTTGTTCTTTTCCTTGAGCGTTTGAGTCAACTCATTGAAGCCTCAGTTCGAGATGGTCATTGGAAGCCGGTATTTACTTCGATTGGTGGTCCACCACTCACACATATCATGTTCACCAACGACATCCTTCTTATGGGGGAAGCTTTGGTAGAGCAAGCCCTTCAAATCCAGAGATGCCTTGATTTATTGTCAGGACAAATTGTTAGTACCCTAAAATCCAAAATTTTTGTGTCACCTAACACCTCTAGTGTTACAACTCAGCAGATTAAAAATTTTAGTGGGATCAAAGTCACCAAGGATATTGTGCCTCTATCTTGGGATTCCCCTTCTTCACAAGGCTATTGGGAAAGACACTTTTGAACCCCTTCTTGAGAAGATCAATTATAAGTTGTGCGGTTGGAGGAGTAAACATTTTAGCCTTGCCGGTGCATCACTCTTCCAAGTTGGTCATCTCTTTCGTGGCGGTTTATTCCATGGTCGTTCTCCCCTTCCTAGTTTCTACGTGTGATAAAATCAACCAAGCAACGCGCTTCATTATTTAGGATAGCATCGATACAGCCCAGAAAATGCACTTGGTTAATTGGGAGGATATCACATAACCAAAGTTGGCAGGAGGTCTCGGTGTCAAATGAATGAAAGGACTCAACCTCACGCTTATCGGCAAACTAGCTTGGTGTTTTCTACACTCTAATGATTCCCTTTAGGCGAGGACTCTTAGAGAAAAATATTCTTGTCCGTCAGTTACCAAGAGAAGCGAAATGTACCTCGTTTGGAGGGTCATTTATAAGGGTGTCACGTCAGTTGTGATCAAAGGTTTGACATGGCTTCTTGGGGAAGGTAGGCTGATTTTTGTTTGGAGCGACGTGCAGGTTACCAAGAGACCACTTTTTGATTAGGCGATCGCCAACTTTAAAGTATCTGAACTCGAGAAGCCCGCCCGCAATTTCTGTATAGTCATTGCAAGTTGGAGCTGAGAGCTTTTTTCTCATTCATTACCTTTGGATGTTGTTCTCAAAATTGCGTCTTTGAATACGATATTGGATGGAAATTATCCGAACTGTATAACATGAAGTGGGACCTAAGACAACGTCTTCAGTGTCTCCAATGCTTACAACATGTTACTGAAGGGAGGTATTGATGTTAATCTTGACTCCCTTGTTTTTAAAAATGTGTGGAGACTTGATGTGCAGGAAATGATACGTACGTTCGCATGGTTAGTCACCCGGAGGGGCATCTTGACCAACATGGAGTGAGAGAGGAGACATATGGCTCGGGATAGTTCATGTATAAGGTTTGCATGCCAGCATGAATCGATGGTCCGCCTTTTTCGGGATTTCAAGGCAGGTCCACCAATCTGGCGGGAGCTCCTTACAAGCAGATTCGACCTAGACTTCTTCAATGAACCGGAGCCCCAATGGATTAGATCCAATCTTTGTTCGAGAGCCAGAGTTCACGACCACTTTTTAGTTCATTTGGAAATGGCGTAACCTTTAGACTTTTCAACATGAAGAGTTAATGGGTAACCAGGACGAATATACCAAGCTTCAATCAAGTGGTTACAAAAGTGGTGTCACTCGAAGACCGGTGACGGAGTTGCAAGGAGCAGAAGTATCATCAAAGTTAGCTGGAAGCCGCCTCCATATGGGTGGACCAAGATCAACACTGACGGGTTGGTCAAGGATGGTAGAGCATCGACTGCAAGTGTCTTTAGATACACTAATGGTTAAGGGTGTTCATTGACGAATATCCGGTTTATCAGATCGGATATCCATATTCGAAAATTTGCAAAAGTGTTATCCGTATCCGGAAATCTCGGATATCCGGCTTAGAAACCTCGGATCGGATAGAATATCTAATTATCCGATTATATATAAAATTCAAATAAAAACATTAAGTTTCATATTTTTCTGATAAATTCTTAAATTTTCAAGTATATAAGAACATGCTTAACCTAAAAAAATATTTTTATTAGCATAGTTAACATAAAAGACAATAAAATATTTACAAAGTCAAGTAATTTGGTTTTAAACATAATATGTAGATGTTCAAACTTCTTTATTTTTATGCGGAATAAAATAATAGAAGTTTAGATTAATTAATTATAAGAATTTCACTAGTTATTTTGTTGTAGCTCAACTCTTTTCATTTATAAAATTCCTGAAAATACCACCTCTCTTTGAACTCAAAAAAATTAACGAAATGACATCATCCTCATATTTACTTTTATAAACAAAAATATAAAGACAAAATGTCGTCTTCTTTCTTAAAAACCAGATCTGTGATCATGGTTTTCCTGGGTTGGCAATGGGAACTCACTCCTACAAGTAATGGACTTGCCGGAGGTTGGGGGTTGCTGGCACTCTTTGTAGGGATTGAAGGTTTGATAACATTGGACAACTTGCACGAATTGTGTAAGATCACTTTCCGAACAAAGTATTTCAACCCTATACAATGCCCGGGTTACACGAAATCATTGTTGGGATAATTCGAGAAGGTACAATCTATTTCAGGCACAAGAAGACAAATCTTTGAATTAGAGAGTATGTAAATGTTTTGTAACATTGTAAGCGAGACTGAAGAACTCTATTTAAAGAGATAGCAAACCGAAGCCTTTGTGGAGGTTACGACGGTTATGGCGGTTACATTCTACTAGAAAACACTGTTTTAGCGACGGATTTAGCGACGGATCTTGATACTGTCTCAAGTATTCAACATTAGTGACGGATTCAGCGACATATAACACATTCGTCGCGAATATTGTCACAACCCTCAAAACATGGTTGATTAGCGACAAAATTCCGTTGCTAATCCGTCGCCATTTCTTGCGGTAAAGAATGCCACCAAATATTCAGGATTAGCGACGGATTTGCATCTCTAAAAGAAGGGTCAGATTGAAATTGCGACGGACCACTAATATCCGTCGCTAACTCTATGCCTCCCCCCGTTTAGCGACTGATTCCCATCGTCTAATGGGGCGATAAAAATTGCCGCCCATATTTCACCATTAGCGACGAATTGTAGTCGCTAAGCGGGGGCGGGAGACTATACCGCCAATACTTAGTAAAATTAGCGACGGATATTTTAAATCCGTCATTAATTTAGTGGAATAGTGCCCCTTTTAAGATTAGCGACGGATGCGACTGAAAGTCCGTCGCTAATCGTTGTCTTCAACCTATTAAACAAAAGAGCCCCCCACCTCCTCATTTCACTCTTACTTTCCCAGCTTCGAATTCCTCTCGCTCTCAAAATCCCGCCGCTCTCCCGCCGCCTCCTCATCTCTCAAAAATCCCACCGCTCTTCCTCTTGCTCGCAAAATCCCGCCGCTCTCCCACCGCCGCCTCCTCCGGCCCTCCACCTTCCCCTCATTCCTCTCGCTCTCAAAAACTCCTCGGCTCCTCCGGCCCTCCACCTTACTCTGCACGCCTCCTCAACTCCTCCTCCGGCCCTCCAAATCCTCGGCGTTCTCCTCGGCACCTCCTGCAGATTTCCTCCTCGGCGGTTCTCCACTCCAGCGATTAGTGGCAGTTCGCAACTTCCTCCCTTCCAATTCCAGATTGTCCACTCCGCTCCACTTCCTCCCTTCCAGTTCGCAGATTCTCCACAGGTATGTTTTTTTATTGTGTTATATTAATTTGTTTAGAAATTGTTATATTAATTTGTTTAGAAAAAATATATAGGTTCTTAGTTAGTTTTTTTAGAAATTGTTTAGAAAAAATAGTATTATTGTTTAGAAAATATGTAGGTTTTTAGATACTTTTTAAGAATATTGTTTAGAATAAATTATATTATTGTTTAGAAATTATATAGGTTTTTAGATAGTTTTTTTAGGAATTATATAGAATTTTTTAGGAAATATATAGGACTTTTAGGAATTATATATAATTTGTGGATTGTGAAGATCTTAGCCCTAACTACAGTTTGAACTTTTGTGCGGAAATAAGAAACTAAGAACAAGTAAACACTTAATTCCAAAACATTGTTGATTTGATTTCTCGTAGAGCTTACAACTATTAGGCGAACACACAGTTCTCAATTTCTTCCTAAATTCTCCTAATTATTAACTAAGTTCTGAATCAAGATGAGCTCTCTCTCTCGTGTTCAACAACCACGTTTAAGATAAATGAACTAAACTATCTATACTATGGCATAATCATCGGGAACTAGTTACCTAAAAGCATGATGATAATAATAAATAAACTACTAAATCTAAACTAGCCGAGTATAATACCAAGCTTGCTTCAACAGTTAAGATCTCGAATCTGGTAAATCTTTGGCGAATCAAATCTTTCCTTCTATAGCTCCTGAAAGATTTCTTTCCATATACGCTCTCGGTCCCCTTCAATGTATTCGTTCCCCTAGAGCGCATCCTCTTTGTGTAGCGATTTACTTCTCTGCAGCTCGATTCTTCACTCTTCTTGTTTGGTTCCCTCCAGTGTCACTCGGTTCCCTTGCTCCTAGTTAAGTGATTAAGCGCTATTCTTATCTCTGGACTCGCTCTTGTATCTTTACCTCAACTCGTTTCTTTCCATGCTTAGACCTCCTAATTAACTCAAAGACCTATCGATTTCCTGCGATATCTCACTCACTACACAGATTAATTCATAATGCAGTTTGTTATCATCAAATAGAAGCATTATTAGTGACCATAACTAAGGAGTTAGTTCATATAACCAATAATTTCCCCCTTTTAATGATGACAAACTTAGAATCCTGGCATAGGCATAAAGTAGAGCTGAGAAGGAAGTAGGTTTCAATTCCCCCTTAATCAATGAACAAGTAATACTCATCGCCCTTAAGCTATCATAAGTTCTAGTTCCCCCTAAATTAAATAACTCCTATGCCTGTAATATTTCCCGTTTTGACATCATGTAAAAAGGAATGCTCAATAATCAAGGGAAAATAAGAGTAGTACGTGCGTGCCTTCTAGAGGAATGAGTAAGTGATACGAAAGAAAACACATCAATTCTAGCCCTATCTCAGTACGCACTAGAGCAAGAAGATAAGTGAACCAAAACCATACCTATCATTGATAAAATATAAGAGCACACATCAAAGACAGTCAAAAAGAGCAAAAAGACAAGAATTTTAGAGGAGCTTTTGGATTTCTAAGGAAACCTAAGAGGAACTGAGACAGCAGCTACTCCCAATGGTACTCATCCTCGTAAGCATCTTCACAACCCTCCTTTAGAGTCCCTATCATGAGCGCCTTCATGTGATGAAGGTGCCAATCTATCATACGCCGAAGACCTGCTAGATGTCGATTAGTCTGGAGCACAACTTTAAGGTGCGAGCTGTATTTCTTCTGAGATCATATTCGGTGGTAGCAGCGGTTTAGCTCCTTCAAAGGGCTCTTCATTCGACAAGGTCTGGGCTCGGATTTAGGAGGGGTTGAGGTTTCTGGCTTGGGTTTGGGCTCGGCCTTGGTCTCGGTTTTGGGTGTGAATCCCAGACTTAGCTTTTCCACGGGTGCATCCATAATGGTGTGCTTAAGAAGCCTACACAGTCCAGTCTCATTTATGATGCTCTCACAGGGCGTTTCCTTTATGGGCCTGTGTATCCCCAGCTCGACCATGATCTTCTTGACGATGTGAGGATAAGGGATAGCGTGATTCTTGTGCATCTTCACTGTCAACGTGTGAAAAAGGATAAGACACAACGTTTCTATGATACTAACTTCAATGACTTCCCTGCAGTAGGCATGCATCTGCGATGGTTACAGTGTCGCGCTTTTCTTGCCTGGGAATTATGTTGCCCATCATATTGTAATGGAGCAGCTTGGTCCAAAGCTCAGCATATGGGTCTTTATTTCCTTTGGGCGTGCTTTCCCCACCATTAGATCAAGGGTATTGGCCTTGCCTGAGGTCCAATTCTTCTTAGGAAGAGACGCGTACCCTTCGCCCGTCGGTTGGTTGAGTACCTTTTCCAGGAGCTTTATGTTCAGCATCTTCGGCTCATCGCCCCATGGGATTTGAGCCAAGGAGTAGAGCTGTCCTGGGGTGGGGAGTCATGAACCACTAGTGTGATGTATAAGTTCCGCACTTCCTCATGATCGACCTCAACCACGAGCTCTGACCAGTGCGTTCTCTCAAGGGAGGCGACTACGTAGGCGACATCAAAATCATCCGGACTAAGGGTGGACCAGAACCCTTGACCGATGATGAGAGGATCGATCACTACGCGGGTGGAGAAGTTGTTGTGTGCAGGGGGTAGGCTGAGGGATTCATCACTTTTAGTGGCAACGACTGCCTTGTGGCGCTTCTGGGAGGTGGAGGAAGGAGTATGACTAAGGCTCTTTTGTGGGAGATTGAGGCGGAGGAGAAGGAGGAGTGTGAGTGCGAGGGCAGTGGAGGTAATGGCGAGAGGCTGGTGGGTGACTCATCATGCATGGAGGCGGAAGGGGTGTGCTCAGTGGAATCAGTGGAGGAGGCCTTTGGTTCAGTAGAGGAGATAGGATCGATAGGCGTGATATTCGGTTGGTCTTCCTCCATAGGGGCTGGTGAGGTAGTGTGAGTGGTAGGTGCTGGAGGTGGTGAGGACGAGGGCTGAGGAGTAGGTACCTTTTCTGGGATGGGAGAGAGGGCCTTTTGAGTAGCTAGGACGTAGGAGACTGGCGCCGATGAAGTGGATGGTGGAGCGGAAGAGGCGGCTGCTGAGCTCTCCATGAATGCCTTAAATTTCAAGTATTCTGCCCACTGATCAGGGCTAATGTTCTTTGGACTGGCCATTTGTGTGTTCGAGAGAGTAGATTTAAAGGAGAGAAGGTTTTGAGTGAGGGAGAGATGTAGATTGGAGAGATGAGAGCTTGGGAAAGATGAGAGCTTAAGTAGAGAGTGAATAGTGTGAATGCGGAGAGGGGGGGGGGGATGAATCTGGTGTTGAGGGCTATTTATGGAGGGCGGTGAACGGTCGAATCACAACGGCCTAAATTCGAATCAAGAACGACGCCTCATTTATCACAGAAGCAAGTAGCCGTTGGTGAGCTTGCGAGTAATGAGTGCCTAGAAGATAGTCGACCGTTGAGATGCTCGGTCCCTATATGTTCGCGGTCCCTACACTTAGTTCCTTATCTAATCTTCACTCTATTCTTGGTTACTCGGTCCCAAGGACGTATACTCAAAATCTACGCTTGTCATCTCTTATACCACTCGGTCCCCGTTTACTAACGCATTGTGTCTCAGTTACCATACTCGGTAGGATAACTTAACTCGCTTAAGCACATAATAATCTCACACACACAAAGGGACATAGAAGCTCTTTTAAAAACAACGAGTGCTAAGCATATATGGGTAAGCTTTTTGACATCTCACTGAATATTCCCAGTTGTGGCTTATTTGGTCATAGGGAACGTACACTAAGATCAAGTCTAAGGGAAGGCCCTATAAGCACGAATCATATCTGGGGGGCTTGATTATATGGTTAAGAAGCGATCATCATGCATATATATAAGGGCTTGAAAATGAATAACATGCATATGGATCAAATTTTAGCAAGCAATAGTGCAATCCTAGAAGGGCCTAACTAAGCATTTATCATTTAGCATCACACAGAGCATGAGAAGGATATATACCGTTTTAAGAGTACATGCTAGGTTCGCTCACGTATTAGTCCTAAGTTCCCAAGATTAAAAGGAGCATTGAATTACACAAGATCAAGGGAAGAGGCTTACGTGGGAGGAGATGCTTAATGAAAGGAGATCAAGCCCAAGTGAAGTTTGAGTTTGATGAATGGTTCCTTGTTCAAGAATTTGGTGTAAATGTCTGCTATTTGATCCTCAGTCCTATAGTGGGTGAGCTTTATGTGCTTATTCTCCACATTATCTCGAAGGATGTGATGACGCATGTCAATGTGCTTGGTTCGAGAGTGATGCACATGGTTCTTTGAGATATTGATCGCGCTTGTGTTATCACACCGTATTTCAACTGAGCCCATTGAAATACCAAAATCCTTGAGTTGTTGCTTGATCCGTAGGAGTTGAGCACAACACGAAGCGTCTGCTATGTATTCTGCCTCGGTGGTGGACACATCAACTGAAATCTGCTTGCAAGAGCCCCAAGAAACGAGGCAAGGGCCTAGGAATTGTGCCATTCCTGAGGTGTTTTTTTGATCAACGAGATAACCTGCATAAGTCGGCATCTGTGTACCCAACAAGGGTAAAATCACAGTTCTTAGGGTACCATAAACAAAGGTTTTCAGTCCCTTTCAAGTAACAAAGGATACGCTTCATAATAGTAATGTGCGACTCACTTGGATCGGATTGAAAACGAGCACAAAGGCTCATTGCAAAAAACAATATCGGGTCTAGAGGCGGTTAAGTACATCAAAGATCCTACCATACCTCTATAGAGTGTTTCATTCGCCTTTGGTCCGTTAAGGTCTGCATCAAGCTTAGTTCTTGTGGACACTAGAGTGTGAAGGGCTTGCTGTTGTCCATCCCAAACATCTTTATGATCTCCCTGAGGTATTTTTGTTGCTGAATTTGTATGCCTTCAACCTTTTGCACCACTTGCAGTCCGAGAAAGAAGTTGAGTTTCCTTATCATGCTCATATTGAACTTGTTGCGCATCACGTCTTTGAATTTTTCTACAAGAGACATGTTAGTGGAGCCAAATATAATATCATCAACGTATACCTGAACACTAGGATGTCTCCCTTATATTCCTGGATGAAGAACGTCTTGTCGATTATTCCCCTTTGTAGTTGTTGGCGAGGAGGTACTCATACCATGCTCTTGGTGCTTGCTTTAACCCATAGAGAGCCTTGTACAGAAAATACATGTGCTCTGGGTGAGTCGAGTCCTCAAGAATGGGGCTGCTTTACATACACTTCTTCGTTGAGCACACCATTAAGGAAGGTTGTCTTCACATCCATTTGAAACAGCTTGAAGCCCTTATGTGAAGCGAAGGCAATTAAAAGACGAATGACCTCTAATCTGGCGACTGGAGAATAGGTCTCTTCATAATCGATCCCTTCTTGTTGATTGTACCCTTGTGCCACTAAACATGCTTTGTTCCTTACCACAACTCCTGAATCATCGAGCTTGTTTCCAAAGACCCAGCGAGTGCCTATGATGGTGCGATTGGAGGGCTTAGGAACTAGATACCAGACTTTGTTCCGCTCGAACTCATGAAGCTCTTCTTGCATGGTTGCCACCCAGTCTGGATCAAGAATGACTTCTTTGATGTTCTTAGGCTCAGTGAGTGAGACAAAGGCGTTGAAAGCACAAAGGCTAGTTTTCTCAGTTGTTTCATCAAGTGCTTCAGTGATTGCCTCTGGAGGCGTTAGTTGGGCTACGCGAGAGCGAGTGTGAATTCCAGAGTGGAATAGGGTGAGCATGTTCTCAGGAGGGTGGGCCCCTTGTTGTTGAAAGGCTCTAGTGGGAGGCTCTGTGCCCGGAGAAATGTCTGAATTAGAGGGCCCTTCATTATCACTGTCTGAGTCTGGGCCTGAGGGAACTGAGGCTGTAAAGGGAAGTGCGAGTGGATTTAAGGCTTTAGGAGGAGGGGCTTGATCAATATATGAGGAGGCCTATAAGGGGGCGACTTTTGGGAATGGATCAGAGGTATTTGACGAAGAAGAGAGGAACGCACCCTCATCAAACACTACATGTATGCTCTCCTCGAAGGTTCTTGTGTTGCTGGGACATAGCCCAGAAAGATGGCTTCATCACTTCGTGCATCGAACTTGCCTAAATTATCTTTCCCATTATTTAGCACGTAGCACTTGCATCCAAATACCTGAAATGAGATATGCTTGCAAGGTATCCCTTGATCAGCTCGTACGGAGTCTTGCCTAGTGAAGGTCGTAGAAGGGCTCTGTTGGTGATGTAGCATGCAGTGTTCACCGCTTCAGCCCATAGAGAGGGAGTGACTCCACTTTGAAGTAGCATGGTGCGCGCCATCTCTAATAACGTTCGGTTCTTTCTTTCAACCACTCCATTGTGTTGTGGGGTTCTAGGGGCTGAGAAGTTGTGAGAAATTCCTCTTTTAATGTAGTAGCTCAACATATCTCCATTCTCGAATTCAGTTCCATGGTCTGATCTTATATAGCGCACCTTCAGAGATAGAGAATTCTCGAGTAAAGTGACTAGCTTGATGAAGCGCGAGAAGACTTGATCCTTGGAGCGCAGGAATAAGGTCCAAGTGAACTTGGAGTAGTCATCAACTATCACAAATATGTAGCGTGCTCCACTAGGGCTTTGAACATGCATTGGCCCACATAGATCCATGTGAAGTATCTCAAGGGGCTTCTTTGTTGTGATGTCCTGCTTAGCTTTGAATGAGCTTCTGACTTGCTTTCCCTTGACACAATTGGCACAGTGTGTCATGTTTTCTACCTTGATGAGAGGTAAGACGCAAACTATCTCCTTTGCACGTAACTTGTGTAGAAGATTAAGATTGACGTGCCCTAGTCGTTGATGCCATAAGTCAGTCTGATCTTCTATAGTAGCAAGACAAAGGTGACTCTTTGGGATGAAGTTGGAGTCGAATATGTACGTGTTGTTTACTCTCTTTCCCCTTAAAATGATTTCCCCAGTAGCATTTCTCACAAAGCACTTCGAGGTAGTGAAAGTCACCTCGTTTGGTCCCTCATCACAGAGTTGAGCTACGCTTAAGAGATTGTAGCGAAGGCTCTCCACAAAATTCACCATCTGGATCTCTATCTTGTCATTGAGATGTACCTTTCCATGTCAGTGATTTCTCTAGCTCTCCTGTCACCAAAGATACACTTCCACCGTCATATTCTTGAAAACTTTGTAGTCTCTCCTTGTCTCCGATCATGTGACATGAGCAGCCACTGTCTATGTGCCATTTGTTCTCGCTTCTCAAGTTTCCTTGCAAGTAAGCAATCAAACTTTTGGAACCCATTGAAGCTCAGCTTTTCTGGGTGGATTAGTTTTCTGATTAATATGAGGAGAGGTACTACGATCGAGTTTTTGGCCTTTAGATGAAGAGACATGCACTAAGTAAGAAGCATCATCCAAGCTACTCACTCCATGTGTGGTGCGAGTGGGTGACCTGTATGCCTTTTACTTAGAGCTAGATTCTTCTTGAAAGAGTGTATAGTGTGACCATTGTTACCACAAAATCTGCACCATTCATTGTACTTCACATAACCATATTTTCCCTTTCCAGTTCTAAAGGGTTTCCTATCCTTAATCTTGGGATCTAGTGTGTTTGTGGCATTCCCTTGGGCTTGGTTCACATACATTATGAGCCTTTTCCCATGAAACCAGTGATTGTCATCCTCTAATGGTTGTTCAAGTGCCTTAACATTTTTCTCTAAGAATTCATTCTTGCTTCTACAGATTTGTAGGGCCTTGTCTAAGGTCTCAACTTTTTCACTTAATTATTTGTTGAGCTTTTCATTAGCGCTAGATCACTTGAAGGGATCTAATTCATATCCTAATCCAGGTCTAGCCTTTTCAAAGACAGTTTGGTTCACTGTTTTCTCATTAATAGATTGTGTTAATTCAGTGATCTTTGTAAGAATTAGCCCTAAGTAGCTTTCTACCTTGAGTTCTAAATCCTTTAACAACCCCCCTTGAGGTTGCTTACCCTTGCAGCCCTCACAGGGTTTTGTCATCAGAATCAGTTCCCTAGATTTTACTAAGGCCTTTTCTTTGTCAACTAACCTAGTGGACAAGTCTAGACATTCGCTAAGTAGTTCAGTTACTTCCTCTACATATTCTGTGATGTGAGATTCTAAGGCTTCAGTGTCTTCTAGTAGTCCCCTAATCATGTTATAAGGTCTTTTTCAAGCATGTTTAAGCGATTAGGAACTGAATCGAGAGTTTTTACCTCAGAAGTAAGAGCCTCTGCATTGGCCATGAGACATTTGCCTTGAAATCCTTCGTGGAGGTCAACTTCATCATCTTCTTCTCCCCATGCTGAGAAAAGTGCCTTCGTCTTAGTGGTCTCTACTTTTGGGTCTGTGCACGTCTTGCCAAGATGTCCGTTCTCCTGGTAGTTATAGCATGCGTACTCTTTGAGATCATGCTTAGCCGAGGGAAGATGATTCTCCTGGTCTAGCTCTCTTCTTAAACCATTTCTTTACCATCTTTTTCATGAGAACGACTTCTGTATCACCGTCCTCATCTTCTTTACCATCATCAATATCCATCTTCTCAAGAACCTTCGTGAGCTTCAGCGTTTTCCTAGTGGCTTCTTTTACTCATAAGCCCTTTAGTGAGTCAACATTCTCTTGATCGAAGAATTTGCCAGATATGTCCACTATTGGAAGCTTCTTGCAGTCTGGAGACATGGGAGCAATTCGTCGAGTGAGCTCAAATTTTTCGCTCATAGCATAGATGACAACCAGTGTCTGCTCTGAGGGAGGGACGACTACGCCAGAGGCAGACAATTTGTTAATCAGAATTGTGAAGCATGAATAGCAGGCTGACATGCTTTCACTAGAGAGTTGTTTGAAGGACTGAAACTCCCTTTGGAGTGTGAACTTTCTGGTATCCTTCTGGTCTTTTCTCCCTCTGTGTATGGAGATGATAGCTTCCCACATATCTTTGTCCGTTTGTATGTCAATGACTTTGTCAATATCCGTGCGGGTGAGTCCACACAGAATCAGTTGTCGAGCTTTTGCATTCTTCTCCATCTTGGAGTAGTGCTTTGGTTGCCATTCCGTTCTTTCCTTCAACACTGGAAGCACCT